>NC_056433.1:87310962-87328462 GCF_018296145.1 Oncorhynchus tshawytscha
GATTTGAATAGGACCGTTCTTTTTAAGTTGATGATATATAATTAGACAATTGCCTCTTTATTTACTGTTTTGACTATCTAGGTCTGAAGGCATTTCATAGTGGCTGACTGTTCCATAGTGGCTGACTGTTCCGTAGTGGCTGACTGATCCATAGTGGCTGACTGTTCCGTAGTGGCTGACTGTTCCGTAGTGGCTGACTGTTCCGTAGTGGCTGACTGTTCAATAGTGGCTGACTGATCCCTAGTGGCTGACTGTTTTGTAGTGGCTGACTGTTTCGTAGTGGCTGACTGTTTCGTAGTGGCTGACTGTTTCGTAGTGGCAGACTGTTTGGTAGTGGCAGACTGTTTGGTAGTGGCAGACTGTTTGGTAGTGGCAGACTGTTTGGTAGTGGCAGACTGTTTGGTAGTGGCAGACTGTTTGGTAGTGGCAGACTGTTTGGTAGTGGCAGACTGTTTCGTAGTGGCAGACTGATGTTGAGAACGCCCTTCACCCCTAGACACACAGCCTCAGTTATTACACAGTGTGAGGTGATGAAACCAGTACCACACCTGGTGTTAGGGGATGAAACCAGTACCACACCTGGTGTGAGGTGATGAAACCAGTTCCACACTGGATCAGGCACACACTTTCTTAAAAACACACACATGCCAGTAAACTCACACACCACACACACGTCATTTCTCGACTCTCTCAGATCTCAAAACTGCAGAGTTTGTATCTCCGTGACGATGAGCCATAGAAAGTAAGAGGGACCTGCAGCTCTCTCCCCTGTTGTGAGTCGAGCAGAAGACCAAAGACACACAAGGTTACTTCTCAAGCAGGGCTTTAACCTTTTAAATGTTGTTATTCATTTAGAAAATGAATACAGGAGAGTATAACGTCAAGGACACAAGAGAAAGGAGGATGAAAGGTGGTCTATCTCAGACCCTGCCTACTTTCCAAATGGCACCCTATTCCCTACATAGCACATGACGCTTGGCGTTGTCCTCTGTTGGTCCATATTGAACTGATGCTTAGTGGTATCAACATGAAGCTTGGCGTTGTCCTCTGTTGGTCCATATTGAACTGATGCTTAGTGGTATCAACATGAAGCTTGGCGTTGTCCTCTGTTGGTCCATATTGAACTGATGCTTAGTGGTATCAACATGAAGCTTGGCGTTGTCCTCTGTTGGTCCATATTGAACTGATGCTTAGTGGTATCAACATGAAGCTTGGCGTTGTCCTCTGTTGGTCCATATTGAACTGATGCTTAGTGGTATCAACATGACGCAAGTGGGCATTCTGTACATGGGGTGATCATAATTGTGTCCAAAACAAACCTTGTGTAAGTAAATTGTTTGTTCCACTTCCTACAGTAGTCTCCTGTTGCGTCGAATCTGTCTGTGCAGGGCTCTGTTAGCAATCTAAATTACACTGAACACCACTGAATTAGCACCTGCTGTTTTAGCTTGAGGAGGCAACGTGTTACAGAGGTGTGTGTTTGTGTCTCTCTCTCTCTCTGTCTCTCTCTCTCTCTGTCTCTCTCTCTCTCTGTCTCTCTCTGTCTCTCTCCCCCCCTACCCCCAAGGGCCTTTTCAGCACAGAGCGAGGGAGAAAGAGGGTGGTTGTTGAGAAGGGAGAAATGGGCTGAGCCATTGATTCCACGCATTTCTGTGGTGTGTGTCTGAGAGAGAGAGGGAGAGAGAGAGAGAGAGAGAGAGGAGAGAGAGAGAGAGAGAGAGGAGAGAGAGAGAGAGACAGGAGAGAGAGAGAGACAGAGAGAGAGAGAGAGAGAGAGAGAGAGAGAGAGAGAGAGAGAGAGAGAGACAGAGAGAGAGAGAGAGAGACAGAGAGAGAGAGAGAGAGAGAGAGAGAGAGAGAGAGAGAGAGAGAGAGAGAGAGAGAGAGAGAGAGAGAGAGAGAGAGAGAGAGAGAGAGAGAGAGAGAGAGAGAGAGAGAGAGAGAGAGAGAGATTACCTCACCCAACATTCTTTTCTGTCTCTACTGTTTGGAAAACTAGTTCCTTGTGTTGCTGTAGAGGGCCCGATTGAGTGGAATGTAGTCTGAACAGGTGAAAGACTGCATGAACCTTTAACAACAACTAGAGCCCCATGGTCAGTGTTCTATATAGTGTTCACACACACACACACCACACACACACACTCCAAAACATCATCTGACATTTACTGTATTAACGGCAGCAGTGACTGACTGTGCTGAAGTTCTGTTAGTAAATAGAACCATGTTTTGACCAGAGGTGGGACCAAGTCATTGTTTTACAATTCTCAAGTAAGTCTTAACACTCAAGTCTCAAGTCCGAGTCAAGTCCCAAGTCTTTAACTTTGACTTTCGAGTCCTAAACAAGTCATAATGTGCTCTTTCACCAAATGTAATACCATTTTCATATTTTGAACTGAAGTTCTGTGCGTAAATAGAACCATGTTTTGGCACTGCAGCGTTCGCGTCTCGACATGCGCTCTGAGTCGGAGTGATATACAAGCCGTCCAATTCCTTTTGATGTATCCCGTGCCAATGCAGGCTGTCGCTCTGAATCAAACTGTTCCTGTTTACACTTTTCATTTCAGACAGAAAGTTCTGTCACGGCAGAGAAACGGCTGTAAGTCAAGTCGACTGCCAGTAAACGACAAAACAGGGCCAAAAAGACTTAGTTAACTTTTCAAGTGGTAGAGTTTCGGATTGCTATAAGTCATTATTTCGTCAATATTTTAGGCCTTTTTCGACACCTCGCAGTCTAAAACATGTCAGGATTTAATACACGGGGCAAAAACATGTGTGGAACAGAAGTAAATGTGCCCAGCAGGTGTTTTTACTGAGAGCAATGAGAGGTAGCTGTTAATTTCACACATTCTGAAGTTAAATGTGCTTTTTCTCTGGCTTGCATCTCATACGACACTCTCGTCCCTATAAATGGCGCACCCTATACCGTATTTAGTGCACTACATTTCACCAGAGCCCTATGGAACCTGGTCAAAAGTAGTGCACTACATAGGGAATTAGGGTGCGATTTGGGACGTGCCGACTGCCTTACCTGCTCAGCGAAGGGTGTGAAATCTCTTCTTTGTAGAGGTCACAGTGCTAAATCTCATTTGTAATGCATATCAACTGGATCCTTGACTAATGGGGGAGGGGGGGAGGGGAGGGGGGGAGGGGGAGGGGGGAGGGGGAGGGGGAGGGGGAGGGGGAGATCTGCTATTTCCTTTTCCTGTGTTTAATCAGTCTGTGTAATTAGACTTTAAAACAAACACAAAAACACACATATTTTATTGTCACGTACACCTGATAGGTGCAGCGACAGGTGTTACACGGTGTTACACGGTCATCCGTAGTAGAGACATTGGAGTGAAGTGGAGGACACATCAAGGACACATCCGCAGATTTTCCACCTCGTTGACTCTGGTCTTTGTGTTTACTGGCCCAACGTTGTAACCTCTAGGCTACCTGCAAGCAGCAGTAGTAAGCAACAGCAACGTTAGCATTAACAACAATGGCTTAACATCACAAAACGAGTCTGCATCCTAAACAGACCCTATATTCCCTAGATATTACGCTGCTATGGTCCATGGGGACTCACCCTGAGTGTTTTAGCATGTTTCCCTGGAGGGATGTGGGCCAAACTCACCTGTCTCCTGGGTTGGGGAGTAATGGACTGTTTATCATGTTTCCCTGGAGTGATGTGGGCCAAACTCACCTGTCTCCTGGGTTGGGGAGTAATGGACTGTTTATCATGTTTCCCTGGAGTGATGTGGGCCAAACTCACCTGTCTCCTGGGTTGGGGAGTAATGGAGTGTTTATCATGTGTCCCTGGAGTGATGTGGACCAAACTCACCTGTCTCCAGGAGTAATGGAGTGTTTATCATGTTTCCCTGGAGTGATGTGGGCCAAACTCACCTGTCTCCTGGAGTAATGGAGTGTTTATCATGTTTCCCTGGAGTGATGTGGGCCAAACTCACCTGTCTCCAGGAGTAATGGAGTGTTTATCATGTTTCCCTGGAGTGATGTGGGCCAAACTCACCTGTCTCCTGGGTTGGGGAGAAATGGAGTGTTTATCATGTTTCCCTGGAGTGATGTGGACCAAACTCACCTGTCTCCTGGGTCGGGGAGTAATGGACTACATTAAAAATGGTAACTTTAATCCATTACGTTACCTGCAAAAATATTGTAAACAGATTACAGATACCTTTTGAAAAACTATATGATTACTTCAAGGATTACTTTTAAATTCAGAAAGGATGTTTGTGACAAAAAAAATGTTTTACTCTGTTTTCTCAAATACATTAAAATCAGCATTAATAAAAAATTTAAGTTTGGCGACACACCGAATGTGTTTGATGAATCGCGGGAAAATAGGCCTTTGTAGGCTACAGTCCAAGCTATGCATCCAAATGATCCAGGTTAAGTACATGTTTAGAGGTAAGGATGACAGAAGTGGTGTATTCTACGGCGATACGGATACCACCTATTATTGATATCTAGATGTGTGTATATATATATATATGTATGTATGTATGTATGTATGTATGTGTGAACCACACTGCTACTCTCTCATTTACAGATTGTGGTTGATGTGAATGGCTGTTCACAAATCTGTCTGAAACACACAGCTCTTCTTATTGGTCTCCCTGAAACACACGGCCTTCTTATTGGTCTCTCTGAAACACACGGCCTTCTTATTGGTCTCTCTGAAACACACAGCTCTTCTTATTGGTCTCTCTGAAACACACAGCTCTTCTTATTGGTCTCTCTGAAACACACAGCTCTTCTTATTGGTCTCTCTGAAACACACAGCCTTCTTATTGGTCTCTCTGAAACACACAGCTCTTCTTATTGGTCTCTCTGAAACACACACGGCCTTCTTATTGGTCTCTCTGAAACACACAGCCTTCTTATTGGTCTCTCTGAAACACACGGCCTTCTTATTGGTCTCCCTGAAACACACAGCCTTCTTATTGGTCTCTCTGAAACACACAGCTCTTCTTATTGGTCTCTCTGAAACACACAGCTCTTCTTATTGGTCTCCCTGAAACCCACAGCTCTTCTTATTGGTGTCTCTGAAACACACAGCCTTCTTATTGGTCTCTCTGAAACACACAGCTCTTCTTATTGGTCTCTCTGAAACACACAGCTCTTCTTATTGGTCTCTCTGAAACACACGGCCTTCTTATTGGTCTCTCTGAAACACACAGCCTTCTTATTGGTCTCTCTGAAACACACAGCTCTTCTTATTGGTCTCTCTGATACACACAGCCTTCTTATTGGTCTCTCTGATACACACAGCCTTCTTATTGGTCTCTCTGAAACACACGGCCTTCTTATTGGTCTCCCTGAAACACACAGCCTTCTTATTGGTCTCTCTGAAACACACGGCCTTCTTATTGGTCTCTCTGAAACACACAGCCTTCTTAATGGTCTCTCTGAAACACACAGCCTTCTTATTGGTCTCTCTGAAACACACAGCCTTCTTATTGGTCTCTCTGATACACACAGCCTTCTTATTGGTCTCTCTGAAACAGGTTGACCTTTTTACTGGTCTCTCTGAAACACACAGCCCTTCTGATTGGTCTCTCTGAAACACACAGCCCTTCTGATTGGTCTCTCTGAAACACACAGCCCTGCTTTGACTACAAACAGGGCTCTCTCGCCGTCTGTTGTCGTCCTGTAGGAGGTGTGTGTGTTGCCGTGTGTGTTGCCGTGGTAGAGAGGAGATGGTAGTCACAACAGGAGAGAGATGCAGACCCACTTGTTTTGATATAACATATATTACAGCAGAAGTGGACCCAATTAACTAAAGACTACTCTGTCTATTACTACGTCCCAGTCAAAATAGTTCCTGATTTTGTTTTTAGATGCTTAGGAATGACTGTTAATACACTCCTCTGTCAGACTTACTGAAGGAAAATCTCATTGGAAATGGAAAGACCTCATTCGATGGTCAACCAATATCACTTAAGGGTAGAATAAATATTTTTTTTCCCAGAAATTTTCCAACTGATACACATAAATGTTTTATTAAGGGCACAGTGATCTCAGAGTTTATAATATGGAATCCTAAAAAGCCACGAATCCGTAAAGCCCTGCAACAACCAAAACAACTGGTGGGTTTGGGTCGCCCTCATTTTCACAAATGTTATTGGGTTGCAAACATTCGTAGTATCATGTTTTGGATTCAGAGTTGTGACTCTTAACTTCAGAGTGGGCTGTCCATAAGAATTAAAATATTAAAATATAAAATATATAATATTAGTAGTACACTATATAGGGAATAGGGCCCCATAGGGCTCTGGTCATTAGTAGTGCACTATATAGGGAATAGGGTGCCATAGGACTCTGATCTAAAGTAGTGCACTACGTAGGGTATAGGGTGCCATAGGGCTCTGGTCTAAAGTAGTGCACTACGTAGGGTATAGGGTGCTATTTGGAACATATCCCTTGTGAATACCCAGAATGCACAATGACAATCACAGCCTCTACTCGTCAGCCAGTGAGATCTTCCCTTTCTCTCCTCCCTCCGTGGCTCTGTGGTTGGTGCATTTGAAAACATCTTGACTTCTGACTTTCCCAGCCCACTCTGGTTCTGTCATCCTCCCTCCCATACCAATACTGCTCCTGTTTCTCTCTCTCTCACACACACACACACACACTCTAAAACTGCTATTGCACTTCCACTATGAAACATTGAGCAGTCAGAAAAGCTCCAGAGGAACAGTTTGTTTTTATTAATATGTCAACACATGGCGTGGTGTCAACCTTCAGGCACTTTCAAATATTTACCCTCGCTGCACAAAACATTACAGGACCACTTGAACTCTTCACTCTGGTTCCAAACGGGGGGGAGAGGGGAGTTGGGGGAGCGAGAGGGGAGCGAGGGAGAGAGAGTGGAGAGAGAGGGGAGTGGGGGGAGAGAGGGGAGAGAGAGGGGAGTGGGGAGAGGGGGAGTGGGGAGAGAGAGGGGAGTGAGGGAGAGAGAGGGGAGTGAGGGAGAGTGAGGGAGAGAGAGGGGAGAGAGGGGGGGGGGAGAGAGAGGAGTGGGGGAGGGAGAGAGAGGGGAGTGAGGGGGAGTGAGGGAGAGAGAGGGGAGTGGGGGGGGGGCGAGGGGACAGAGAGGTTAGCAGCAGAGAGCGGGCCTTGGTCTGTGTGATGTGGCATTAGCTCGTTCAGCCATTCAACCAGCTGTCTAAAGCTGAGCGGGGTTAGGGCTGGGAGGAGGAGAGC
Source organism: Oncorhynchus tshawytscha (assembly GCF_018296145.1). Taxonomy (NCBI): domain Eukaryota; kingdom Metazoa; phylum Chordata; class Actinopteri; order Salmoniformes; family Salmonidae; genus Oncorhynchus; species Oncorhynchus tshawytscha. The sequence continues at coordinate 87,318,172 of NC_056433.1, forward strand.
AGGACGGGAGCCTTTTAATTTTTAAAGCTGTTTTATCATCGTGGCTGAGTGCCCGCATGTTGCGTCACATAGCACATGAGTGCTAATTCAACCCCCCACCTCTCTCGCCCTTCTCCCCTCCTCTCCTCTCCTCTCTCTACCACCTACCCACTCCTCTACCCTCTCTTCACTACTGAGAAACCAGCCAGAAGCCAAAGTACACTATGATAAACGTCCTGTCCTGTCTGTCTGTCTGTCTGTCTGTCTGTCTGTCTGTCTGTCTGTCTGTCTGTCTGTCTGTCTGTCTGTCTGTCTGTCTGTCTGTCTGTCTACAGTGCATTTGGAAGGTATTCAGACCCCTTGACTATAATTGATTAAAAATAATATATACATAATTTATTTTTCAGACCCTTTACTCAGTACTTTTGGCAGCGATTACAGCATCAAGTTTTCTTGGGTATGACGCTACAAGCTTGGCACACCTGTATTTGGGGAGTTTCTCCCATTCTTCTCTGCAGATCCTCTCAAGCTCTGTCAGGTTGGATGGGGAGCATAGCTGCACAGCTATTTTCAGGTCTCTCCAGAGATGTTCGATCAGGTTGAAGTCCGTGCTCTGGCTGGGCCACTCAAGGACATTCAGAAACTTGTCCCTAAGCCACTCCTGCATTGTCTTGTCTGTGTGCATAGGGTCAATGCCCTGTTGGAAGGTGAACTTTCACCCTAGTCTGAGGTCCTGTGCGCTCTGGAGCAGGTTGTCAGAGGAGAGGAGAAGAGAGACTGTCAGGGGAGAGGAGAAGAGAGACTGTCAGGGGAGAGGAGAAGAGAGACTGTCAGGGGAGGAGAAGAGAGAGGAGAGAGGCTGTCAGGGGAGAGGAGAAGAGAGGCTGTCAGGGGAGAGGAGAAGAGAGGCTGTCAGGGGAGAGGAGAAGAGAGACTGTCAGGGGAGAGGAGAAGAGAGGCTGTCAGAAGAGGAGAAGAGAGGCTGTCAGGGGAGAGGAGAAGAGAGACTGTCAGAGGAGAGGAGAAGAGAGGCTGTCAGAGGAGAGGAGAAGAGAGGCTGTCAGAGGAGAGGAGAAGAGAGGCTGTCAGAGGAGAGGAGAAGAGAGGCTGTCAGGGGAGAGGAGAAGAGAGGCTGTCAGGGGAGAGGAGAGAGGCTGTCAGGGGAGAGAGGAGAAGAGAGGCTGTCAGAGGAGAGGAGAAGAGAGGCTGTCAGGGGAGAGGAGAAGAGAGGCTGTCAGGGGAGAGGAGAAGAGAGGCTGTCAGGGGAGAGGAGAGAGGCTGTCAGGGGAGAGGAGAAGAGGCTGTCAGAGGATAGAAGAGAGGCTGTCAGAGGAGAGAAGAGAGGCTGTCGGAGGAGAGGAGAAGAGGAGGGAGGCTGTCAGGGGAGAGGAGAAGAGGAGAGAGGCTGTCAGAAGAGAGGAGAGAGGCTGTCAGAGGAGGTAAGAGAGGCTGTCGGAGGAGAGAAGAAGAGACTGTCAGAGGAGAGGCTAACTGAGACTCAGTTAGCACCCTATTTGTTTACCTGTGTGTTACAGCTTCTTGAACCTGGTAGTACCTCATTGGTAGTACCTCGTTGGTAGTACCTCGTTGGTACTACCTCGCTGGTAGTACCTCGTTGGTAGTACCTCGATGGTAGCTCCTCGTTGGTGGTGGTAGGAGAGAGCTGGGATGTCAGATATCAGACAGACTACTCTCTCTTCTTCTTTTCTCTCTCTCTGTCTCTCTTTCTCTCTCTTTCTCTCTCTCTCTCTCTCTCTCTCTGTCTCTCTCTCTCTCTCTCTCTCTGTCTCTCTCTCTCTCTGTCTCTCTCTCTCTCTGTCTCTCTCTCTCTCTCTCTCTCTCTCTGTCTCTCTCTCCCTCTCTGTCTCTCTCTCTCTCTCTCTGTCTCTCTCTCTCTCTGTCTCTCTCTCTCTCTCTCTGTCTCTCTCTCCTGTCTCTCTGTCTCTCTCTCTCTCTCTCTCTCTCTCTCTGTCTCTCTCTCTCTCTGTCTCTCTCTCCCTCTCTCTCTCTCTCTCTCTCTGTCTCTCTCTCTCTCTCTGTCTCTCTCTCTGTCTCTCTCTCTCTCTCTCTCTCTGTCTCTCTCTCTCTCTCTCTGTCTCTCTCTCTCTCTGTCTCTCTCTCTCTCTGTCTCTCTCTCTCTCTGTCTCTCTCTCCCTCTCTGTCTCTCTCTCTCTCTCTGTCTCTCTCTCTCTCTCTCTCTCTCTCTCTCTCTCTGTCTCTCTCTCTGTCTCTCTGTCTCTCTCTCTCTCTCTCTCTCTCTCTCTCTCTCTCTCTCTCTCTCTCTCTCTGTCTCTCTCTCTCTCTGTCTCTCTCTCCCTCTCTGTCTCTGTGTCTCTCTCTCTCTGTGTCTCTCTCTCTCTCTCTGTCTGTCTCTGTCTCTCTCTCGCTGTCTCTGTCTCTCTCTCTCTCTCTTTCTCTGTCTCTCTCTCTCTCTGTCTCTCTCTCTCTCTCAAAATAATTCAATTTAAGGGGCTTTATTGGCATGGGAAACATGTGTTAACATTGTCAAAGCAAGTGAGGTAGATAATATACAAAAGTGAAATAAACAATAAAAATTAACAGTAAACATTACACATACAGAAGTTTCAAAACAATAAAGACAATCCAAATGTCATTTATATATATACAGTGTTTTAACAATGTACAAATGGTTAAAGTACACAAGATAAAATAAATAAGCATAAATATGGGTTGTATTTACAATGGTGTTTGTTCTTCACTGGTTGCCCTTTTCTTGTGGCAACAGGTGACAAATCTTGCTGCTGTGATGGAACACTGTGGAATTTCACCCAGTAGATATGGGAGTTTATCAAAATTGGATTTGTTTTTGAATTCTTTGTGGATCTGTGTAATCTGAGGGAAATATGTGTCTCTAATATGGTCATACATTGGGCAGGAGGTTAGGAAGTGCAGCTCAGTTTCCACTTCATTTTGTGGGCAGTGAGCACATAGCCTGTCTTCTCTTGAGAGCCATGTCTGCCTACTGTGGCCTTTCTCAATAGCAAGGCTATGCTCACTGAGTCTGTACATAGTCAAAGCTTTCCTTAAGTTTGGGTCAGTCACAGTGGACAGGTATTCTGCCACTGTGTACTCTCTGTTTAGGGACAAATAGCTTTCTAGTTTGCTCTGTTTTTTTGTTACTTCTTTCCAATGTGTCAAGTAATTATCTTTTTGTTTTCTTGTTTGTGGACAGAGCCCCAGGACCAGCTTGCTTAGGGGACTCTTCTCCAGGTTCATCTCTCTGTAGGTGATGGCTTTGTTATGGAAGGTTTGGGAATCGCTTCCTTTTAGGTGGTTGTAGAATTTAACGGCTCTTTTCTGGATTTTGATAATTAGTGGGTATCGGCCTAATTCTGCCCTGCATGCATTATTTGGTGTTCTACGTTGTACACGGAGGATATTTTTGCAGAATTCAGCATGAGTCTCAATTGGTGTTTGTCCCATTTTGTGAAGTCTTGGTTGGTGAGCGGACCCCAGACCTCACAACCATAAAGGGCAATGGGCTCTATGACTGATTCAAGTATTTTTAGCCAAATCCTAATTGGTATGTTGAAATTTATGTTCCTTTTGATGGCATAGAATGCCCTTCTTGCCTTGTCTCTCAGATCGTTCACAGCTTTGTGGAAGTTACCTGTGGCGCTGATGTTTAGGCCGAGGTATGTATAGTTTTTTGTGTGCTCTAGGGCAACAGTGTCTAGATGGAATTTGTATTTGTGGTCCTGGTGACTGGACCTTTTTTGGAACACCATTATTTTGGTCTTACTGAGATTTACTGTCAAGGCCCAGGTCTGACAGAAGATCTAGGTGCTGCTGTAGGCCCTCCTTGGTTGGTGACAGAAGCACCAGATCATCAGCAAACAGTAGACATTTGACTTCGGATTCTAGTAGGGTGAGGCCGGGTGCTGCAGACTGTTCTAGTGCCCGCGCCCATTCGTTGATGTAAATGTTGAAGAGGGTGGGGCTTAAGCTGCATCCCTGTCTCACCCCACGACCCTGTGTGAAGAAATGTGTGTGTTTTTTGCCAATTTTAACCTGCACACTTGTTGTTTGTGTACATGGATTTAATAATGTCGTATGTTTTACCCCCAACACCACTTTCCATCAATTTGTATAGCAGACCCTCATGCCAAATTGAGTCAGGCTTTTTTGAAATCAACAAAGCATGAGAAGACTTTGCCTTTGTTTTGGTTTGTTTGGTTGTCAATTAGGGTGTGTAGGGTGAATACATGGTCTGTTGTACGGTAATTTGGTAAAAAGCCAATTTGACATTTGCTCAGTACATTGTTTTCACTGAGGAAATGTACAAGTCTGCTGTTAATGATAATGCAGAGGATTTTCCCAAGGTTACTGTTGACACATATTCCACGGTAGTTATTGGGGTCAGATTTGTCTCCACTTTTGTGGATTGGGGTGATCAGTCCTTGGTTCCAAATATTGGGGAAGATGCCAGAGCTAAGGATGATGTTAAAGAGTTTTAGTGTAGCCAATTGGAATTTGTTGTCTGTATATTTGATCATTTCATTAAGGACACCATCAACACCACAGGCCTTTTTGGGTTGGAGGGTTTTTATTTTGTCCTGTAACTCATTCAATGTAATTGGAGAATCCAGTTGGTTCTGGAAGTTTTCAATAGTTGATTCTAAGATCTGTGTTTGATCGTGTATATATTTTTGCTCTTTATTCTTTGTTATAGAGCCAAAAAGATTGGAGAAGTGGTTTACCCATACATCTCTGTTTTGGATAGATAATTCTTCGTGTTGTTGTTTGTTTAGTGTTTTCCAATTTTCCCAGAAGTGGTTGGAGTCTATCGATTCTTCAATTACATTGAGCTGATTTCTGACATGCTGTTCCTTCTTTTTCCGTAGTGTATTTCTGTATTGTTTTAGTGATTCACCATAGTGAAGGCGTAGACTCAGGTTTTCCGGGTCTCTATGTTTTTGGTTGGACAGGTTTCTCAATTTCTTTCTTAGGTTTTTGCATTCTTCATCAAACCATTTGTCATTATTGTTCATTTTCTTCGGTTTTCTATTTGAGATTTTTAGATTTGATAGGGAAGCTGAGAGGTCAAATATACTGTTAAGATTTTCTACTGCCAAGTTTACACCTTCACTATTACAGTGGAACGTTTTACCCAGGAAATTGTCTAAGAGGGATTGAATTTGTTGTTGCCTAATTGTTTTTTGGTAGGTTTCCAAACTGCATTCCTTCCATCTATAGCATTTCTTAATGTTACTCAGTTCCTTTGGCTTTGATGCCTCATGATTGAGTATTGCTCTGTTTAAGTAGACTGTGATTTTGCTGTGGTCTGATAGGGGTGTCAGTGGGCTGACTGTGAATGCTCTGAGAGACTCTGGGTTGAGGTCAGTGATAAAGTAGTCTACAGTATTACTGCCAAGAGATGAGCTATAGGTGTACCTACCATAGGAGTCCCCTCGAAGCCTACCATTGACTATGTGCATACCCAGCGTGTGACAGAGCTGCAGGAGTTGTGACCCGTTTTTGTTGGTTATGTTGTCATAGTTGTGCCTAGGGGGGCATATGTGGGAGGGAATGCTGTCACCTGCAGACAGGTGTTTGTCACCCTGTGTGCTGAGGGTGTCAGGTTCTTGTCCAGTTCTGGCATTTAGGTCACCACAGACTAGTACATGTCCCTGGGCCTGGAAATGATTGATTTCCCCCTCCAGGATGAAGAATCTGTCTTCATTAAAGTATGGGGATTCTAGTGGGGGGATATAGGTAGCACACAGGAGGACATTTTTCTCTGTTAAGATAATTTCCCTTGAATTTCTACCCAGATGTAAAATGTTCCTGTTTTGATTAATTTAATGGAGTGAGTTAGGTCTGCTCTATACCAAATTAGCATACCCCCTGAGTCCCTTCCCTGCTTCACACCTGGTAGTTTGGTGGATGGGACTACCAGCTCTCTGTAACCTAGAGGACAATCAGTGGGTCTGTCTCCTCTATACCAGGTTTCTTGCAGGATGACAATGTCTGTATTACCGATTTCTTTGGTGAAGTCCGGGTTCCTGCTCTTTAGGCCAAAGGCAGATGACCTCAGGCCTTGGATATTCCAGGATGATATAGTGAAGGCTTTTTGTTCCATAAAGTGTCCAATGTTGTTGGTCGTGGTTCAGGCCAGTAAGTGTGAGCTCTCTCTCTCTCTCTCTCTCTCTCTGTCTCTCCACAACCTCAGAGCAGAACTCCTAGTACGTCACTACACAGACGTGACTGTCAGATGATCTTACATCAGCTGTCACATCTGAAACGTACTCTTGTCTGTGGCCAATCATAGGCTATCCCTCGATTTGGTGTTGACACAGATCAGATTGCTCCAGTTGGCAGAAAGTGGTCTGCTGTTGACCTCTTCAGACTCTAAATGAGTCACTTATTAAAGAAAGGGAGGCTGCGTGCTTGTTGTAAAATGGAATTATATTAAAGTGATTTAAAATGTCAAGTATTTTTTTGTTAACTGAAATAAATGACTTCAGCCCAGGCAGGCCATTATCACACCGAGACTGATTGTTTCTCACCTTGTATGTGTCAGCGGATGGGTATGTAATGATCTGTCAGGGATGCGGCGAAGAGAATCTCTCAATCTCCCCTGTCCTCATTGACATTCTCTGTCTGTAACGCATGTGTCTTCCAAATAGCACCCTGTGCTCTAGATAGTGCACTACTTTTCACCAGATTCCTCCCATGTAGGGATTAGGGTGCTGTACATAGAGCTGTCTGTCTCTGTGACACAATGTGAGCAGCCTGTTATATTTAATGTATATAATAGACCACATGGACTACTTTTTCAGTTGTTGGTACCTGTGGATGATTTGGTCACATCATTAAAAAACTGGACTCTGAAACTTTGACCTACTCCCAGAACTGTTGTTCTCCACCCCCCCCCTCTTCCTGCTCCCTCTCCATCTCTTTCCCCCTCTCCCGCTCTCGCCCCCTCTCCCTCTCTCCCCTCTCCCCCTCTCTCGCCCCCCCTCTCCCTCTCCCCCTCTCCCGCTGTCGCCCCCTCTCCCTCTCACTCTCGCTCTCGCCCCCTCTCCCTCTCACTCCCGCTCTCGCCCCCTCTCTCCCTCTCCCCCTCTCCCCCTCTCGCCCCCCTCTCCCTCTCCCCCCCTCTCGCCCCCTCTCCCTCTCACTCTCGCTCTCGCCCCCTCTCCCTCTCACTCTCGCTCTCGCCCCCTCTCCCCCTCTCCCGCACTTCGCCCCCTCTCCCCCTCTCCCCCTCTCCCGCACTCGACCCCCTCTCCCTCTCACTCTCACTCTCGCCCCCTCTTCCGCTCCCTCTACATCTCTCTCCCGCGCCCTCTCCCCCTCCCGCTCTCCCTCTCACCCCCCCCTCTCTCTCTCTCTCTCGCCCTCTCCCTCTCCCGCTCTCGCCCCCCCTCCCTCTCACTCTCGCTCTCGCCCCCTCTTCCGCTCCCTCTCCATCTCTCTCTCCTGCGCCCTCTCCCTGTCCCACTCTCCCTCTCACCCCCTCTCCCTCTCTCTCTCTCTCTCTCGCCCTCTCCCGCTCTCGCCCCCCTCTCCCTCTCACTCTCGCTCTCCCCCCCCTCACCCTCTCCCCTCCCACTCTCTCCCTCTCCCCTCATCCTTCTCGCTCTCGCTCCCTTTCGCTCTCGCCCTCTCCCCCTCTCCCCCTCTCCCTTTTCCCCTCTCCCTTTTCCCCTCTCGCTCTCCCTCTCCCTCTCCCCCCTCCCCTCTCGCCCTCTCCCCCTCCCTCTCGCCCTCTCCCCCTCCCTCTCGCCCTCTCCCCCTCCCCTCTCGCTCTCTCCCCCTCTCCCTCTCGCTCTCTACTGCACCTGCTGTCTCGACCTGTGAATGCTCGGCTATGAAAAGCCCTTGACATTTCCTCCTGAGGTGCTGACCTGTTGCACCATCTACATCCAGTGTGATTATTATTATCTGACCCTGCTGGTCATCTATGAACATCTTGAAGAATGATCTGTCCTCTTATCTCCATCTGGCCACCCCCTCAGAGCCTTGTTCCTCTCTAGGTTTCTTCCTTCCTGCCTTTCTCGTGTCCCATGATGCAGCTGCTCTCCGTACAGAACCAGGACGACGAGACGTCTTTTAAAAGAGCCCTTATGTTCTCACATTGACTTGGATTTACTGTAACGGCTAAGAAAAGTCACTTCAAATCAAGTGCAAAGTGTATTTATTTATTGAAGATTTCAAGGTGCCATGTGCAAAATCCTCTAGAGGACAGAATTTGTTAAAAATGAAACCACGGCAACAACAACAATGTAAAGCGGGCAGAAGGACTGTGATGCCCCGCAGTTTGGCAGGTTTTCACTCTCAAAATCACACATTTATATCGGATGTTCTAAGTCCACAACGATGCTTAGAACACACCGGGAACCGTACAGTTTACCCTTTAACCCCGGTGTGCACCAGCCAGACTGTTGTGTTTGACCTGCGCTGTTTCTGAAGGCTGACGTGTGATTTTAAGTTTTCAGATCAAAATGGCCACTGGATTGATACAACGACTCACGACTCTACCAGATACTGTTGGCTTAGCTGCTTTGTAGATACCCACCGTTTTCTTATAAAACAAAACACGTGTTCTAATGAACAGACTGAGCAACATTTGATACTAAAAAAGACTTAGCGCTCTAATCAGGTGTCAGAGTACATTATTACTGAAGACACAGGGCGAATCAGAGTACATTATTACTGAAGACACAGGGTTAATCAGAGTACATTATTACTGAAGACACAGGGTTAATCAGAGTACATTATTACTGAAGACACAGGGTTAATCAGAGTACATTATTACTGAAGACACAGGGTTAATCAGAGTACATTATTACTGAAGACACAGGGTTAATTAGAGTACATTATTACTGAAGACACAGGGTTAATCACAGTACATTATTACTGAAGACACAGGGTTAATCAGAGTACATTATTACTGAAGACACAGGGTTAATCACAGTACATTATTACTAAAGACACAGGGTTAATCAGAGTACATTATTACTGAAGACACAGGGTTATTCAGGGGTCAGAGTACATTATTACTAAAGACACAGGGTTAATCAGGGGTCGTTTTTTAAGAAAGATGAAACGTTGTTGAACCTTTGCAACCAATTAAAAATGTGTATCTCACTGCCAAGTGAAACGGTCACTACTGTAAAGACTTACTTAATTTGTGGCATTGATAAAGTAATCTCTGAACATTAGCATTCATTTAATGTGATTAGTGATTCATTTATTTCATATGATTCATTTATTTAATGTAATGAGTGATTCATTTATCTCATGTGATTCATTTATTTAATGTGATTCATTTATTTAATGTAATGAGTGATTCATTTATTTCATGTGATTAGTGATCCATTTTTTAAATGTGATTAGTCATTAATTTATTTCATGTGATTAGTCATTCATTTATTTCATGTGATTCATTTATTTCATGTGATTCATTTATTTCATGTGATTAGTGATTCATTTATTTCATGTGATTAGTGATTCATTTATTTCATGTGATTAGTGATTCATTTATTTCATATGATTATCATTTATTTAATTAATATGATTAATTTATTTAATGTATTAGTGATTCATTTATTTAATGTGATGAGTGATTCATTTATTTCATGTGATTTATTTTATGTAATGATTCATTTATTTAATGTGATGAGTGATTCATTTATTCCATGTGATTAGCGATTCATTTATTTCATGTGATTAGTGATTCATTTTTTTTATGATGTGATTAGTGATTCATTTATTTCATATGATTCATTTATTTAATGTAATGAGTGATTCATTTATCTCATGTGATTCATTTATTTAATGTGATTCATTTATTTAATGTAATGAGTGATTCATTTATTTCATGTGATTAGCGATTAATTTATTTCATGTGATTAGCGATTAATTTATTTCATGTGATTAGCGATTAATTTATTTCATGTGATTAGTGATTCATTTATTTCATTTGATGAATTATTCATTTATTTCATGTGATTCATTTATTTCATATGTTTCATTTATTTAATGTAATGAGTGATTCATTTATTTAATGTAATGAATGATTCATTTATTTAATGTAATGAATGATTCATTTATTTAATGTGATGAATGATTCATTTATTTAATGTGATGAGTGATTCATTTATTTCATGTAATGAGTTATTCATTTATTTCATGTGATTAGTGATTCATTTATTTAATGTAATGATTGATTCATTTATTTCATGTGATTCATTTATTTCATATAATTCATTTATTTAATGTAATGAGTGATTCATTTATTTAATGTAATGAATGATTCATTTATTTCATGTGATTAGTGATT
>NC_056433.1:87333462-87335962 GCF_018296145.1 Oncorhynchus tshawytscha
TTTCCTGTCTCACCATAGTCAGGTTGGGATATAATACAACTGTTTCCTGTCTCACCATAGTCAGGTTGGGATATAATACAACTGTTTCCTGTCTCACCATAGTCAGGTTGGGATATAATACAACTGTTTCCTGTCTCACCATAGTCAGGTTGGGATATAATACAACTGTTTCCTGTCTCACCATAGTCAGGTTGGGATATAATACAACTGTTTCCTGTCTCACCATAGTCAGGTTGGGATATAATACAACTGTTTCCTGTCTCACCATAGTCAGGTTGGGATATAATACAACTGTTTCCTGTCTCACCATAGTCAGGTTGGGATATAATACAACTGTTTCCTGTCTCACCATAGTCAGGTTGGGATATAATACAACTGTTTCCTGTCTCACCATAGTCAGGTTGGGATATAATATAACTGTTTCCTGTCTCACCATAGTCAGGTTGGGATATAATACAACTGTTTCCTGTCTCACCATAGTCAGGTTGGGATATAATATAACTGTTTCCTGTCTCACCATAGTCAGGTTGGGATATAATACAACTGTTTCCTGTCTCACCATAGTCAGGTTGGGATATAATACAACTGTTTCCTGTCTCACCATAGTCAGGTTGGGATATAATACAACTGTTTCCTGTCTCACCATAGTCAGGTTGGGATATAATACAACTGTTTCCTGTCTCACCATAGTCAGGTTGGGATATAATACAACTGTTTCCTGTCTCACCATAGTCAGGTTGGGATATAATACAACTGTTTCCTGTCTCACCATAGTCAGGTTGGGATATAATACAACTGTTTCCTGTCTCACCATAGTCAGGTTGGGATATAATACAACTGTTTCCTGTCTCACCATAGTCAGGTTGGGATATAATACAACTGTTTCCTGTCTCACCATAGTCAGGTTGGGATATAATACAACTGTTTCCTGTCTCACCATAGTCAGGTTGGGATATAATACAACTGTTTCCTGTCTCACCATAGTCAGGTTGGGATATAATACAACTGTTTCCTGTCTCACCATAGTCAGGTTGGGATATAATACAACTGTTTCCTGTCTCACCATAGTCAGGTTGGGATATAATACAACTGTTTCCTGTCTCACCATAGTCAGGTTGGGATATAATACAACTGTTTCCTGTCTCACCATAGTCAGGTTGGGATATAATACAACTGTTTCCTGTCTCACCATAGTCAGGTTGGGATATAATACAACTGTTTCCTGTCTCACCATAGTCAGGTTGGGATATAATACAACTGTTTCCTGTCTCACCATAGTCAGGTTGGGATATAATACAACTGTTTCCTGTCTCACCATAGTCAGGTTGGGATATAATACAACTGTTTCCTGTCTCACCATAGTCAGGTTGGGATATAATACAACTGTTTCCTGTCTCACCATAGTCAGGTTGGGATATAATACAACTGTTTCCTGTCTCACCATAGTCAGGTTGGGATATAATACAACTGTTTCCTGTCTCACCATAGTCAGGTTGGGATATAATACAACTGTTTCCTGTCTCACCATAGTCAGGTTGGGATATAATACAACTGTTTCCTGTCTCACCATAGTCAGGTTGGGATATAATACAACTGTTTCCTGTCTCACCATAGTCAGGTTGGGATATAATATAACTGTTTCCTGTCTCACCATAGTCAGGTTGGGATATAATACAACTGTTTCCTGTCTCACCATAGTCAGGTTGGGATATAATACAACTGTTTCCTGTCTCACCATAGTCAGGTTGGGATATAATACAACTGTTTCCTGTCTCACCATAGTCAGGTTGGGATATAATACAACTGTTTCCTGTCTCACCATAGTCAGGTTGGGATATAATACAACTGTTTCCTGTCTCACCATAGTCAGGTTGGGATATAATACAACTGTTTCCTGTCAGGTTGGGATATAATACAACTGTTTCCTGTCTCACCATAGTCAGGTTGGGATATAATACAACTGTTTCCTGTCTCACCATAGTCAGGTTGGGATATAATACAACTGTTTCCTGTCTCACCATAGTCAGGTTGGGATATAATACAACTGTTTCCTGTCTCACCATAGTCAGGTTGGGATATAATACAACTGTTTCCTGTCTCACCATAGTCAGGTTGGGATATAATACAACTGTTTCCTGTCTCACCATAGTCAGGTTGGGATATAATACAACTGTTTCCTGTCTCACCATAGTCAGGTTGGGATATAATACAACTGTTTCCTGTCTCACCATAGTCAGGTTGGGATATAATACAACTGTTTCCTGTCTCACCATAGTCAGGTTGGGATATAATACAACTGTTTCCTGTCTCACCATAGTCAGGTTGGGATATAATACAACTGTTTCCTGTCTCACCATAGTCAGGTTGGGATATAATACAACTGTTTCCTGTCTCACCATAGTCAGGTTGGGATATAATACAACTGTTTCCTGTCTCACCATAGTCAGGTTGGGATATAATACAACTGTTTCCTGTTTCACCATAGTCAGGTTGGGATATA
>NC_056433.1:87343462-87395962 GCF_018296145.1 Oncorhynchus tshawytscha
TTGAAACCCAGGACAGTGGTTTGAAACCTAGGACAGTGGTTTTAAACCCAGGACAGTGGTTTGAAACCCAGGACAGTGGTTTTAAACCCAGGACAGTGGTTTGAAACCCAGGGGCAGTGGTTTGAAACCCAGGACAGTGGTTTTAAACCTAGGACAGTGGTTTGAAACCCAGGACAGTGGTTTTAAACCTAGGACAGTGGCTTGAAACCTAGGACAGTGGCTTGAAACCCAGGACAGTGGTTTTAAACCTAGGACAGTGGTTTGAAACCCAGGACAGTGGATTGAAACCCAGGACAGTGGCTTGAAACCCAGGACAGTGGCTTGAAACCCAGGACAGTGGCTTGAAACCCAGGACAGTGGCTTGAAACCCAGGACAGTGGTTTTAAACCTAGGACAGTGGTTTTAAACCTAGGACAGTGGCTTGAAACCCAGGACAGTGGCTTGAAACCCAGGACAGTGGCTTGAAACCCAGGACAGTGGTTTTAAACCTAGGACAGTGGTTTGAAACCTAGGACAGTGGCTTGAAACCCAGGACAGTGGTTTTAAACCTAGGACAGTGGTTTTAAACCCAGGACAGTGGCTTGAAACCCAGGACAGTGGTTTGAAACCCAGGACAGTGGTTTGAAACCCAGGACAGTGGTTTGAAACCCAGGACAGTGGTTTGAAACCCAGGACAGTGGCTTGAAACCCAGGACAGTGGCTTGAAACCCAGGACAGTGGTTTGAAACCCAGGACAGTGGCTTGAAACCCAGGACAGTGGTATGAAACCTAGGACAGTGGTTTTAAACCTAGGACAGTGGTTTGAAACCCAGGACAGTGGTTTTAAACCCAGGACAGTGGTTTTAAACCTAGGACAGTGGTTTTAAACCTAGGACAGTGGCTTGAAACCCAGGACAGTGGCTTGAAACCCAGGACAGTGGCTTGAAACCCAGGACAGTGGCTTGAAACCCAGGACAGTGGTTTGAAACCCAGGACAGTGGTTTTAAACCCAGGACAGTGGTTTGAAACCCAGGACAGTGGTTTTAAACCCAGGACAGTGGTTTGAAACCCAGGACAGTGGTTTTAAACCCAGGACAGTGGTTTGAAACCCAGGGGCAGTGGTTTGAAACCCAGGACAGTGGTTTTAAACCTAGGACAGTGGCTTGAAACCTAGGACAGTGGCTTGAAACCCAGGACAGTGGTTTTAAACCTAGGACAGTGGCTTGAAACCCAGGACAGTGGTTTGAAACCCAGGACAGTGGCTTGAAGCCCAGGACAGTGGTTTGAAACCCAGGACAGTGGTTTGAAACCCAGGACAGTGGTTTGAAACCCAGGACAGTGGTTTGAAACCCAGGACAGTGGTTTGAAACCCAGGACAGTGGTTTTAAACCTAGGACAGTGGCTTGAAACCTAGGACAGTGGCTTGAAACCCAGGACAGTGGTTTTAAACCTAGGACAGTGGCTTGAAACCCAGGACAGTGGTTTGAAACCCAGGACAGTGGCTTGAAACCCAGGACAGTGGTTTGAAACCCAGGACAGTGGTTTGAAACCCAGGACAGTGGTTTGAAACCCAGGACAGTGGCTTGAAACCCAGGACAGTGATTTGAAACCCAGGACAGTGGTTTGAAACCCAGGACAGTGGCTTGAAACCTAGGACAGTGGTTTGAAACCCAGGACAGTGGTTTGAAACCCAGGACAGTGGTTTGAAACCCAGGACAGTGGTTCGAAACCCAGGACAGTGGTTCGAAACCCAGGACAGTGGTTTGAAACCCAGGACAGTGGTTTGAAACCCAGGACAGTGGTTTGAAACCCAGGACAGTGGCTTGAAACCCAGGACAGTGGCCCCAGGACAGTGGTTTGAAACCCAGGACAGTGGTTTGAAACCCAGGACAGTGGTTTGAAACCCAGGACAGTGGCTTGAAACCCAGGACAGTGGCTTGAAACCCAGGACAGTGGTTTGAAACCCAGGACAGTGGTTTGAAACCCAGGACAGTGGTTTGAAACCCAGGAATGTGTTTTAAACCCAGGACAGTGGTTTGAAACCCAGGACAGTGGTTTGAAACCCAGGACAGTGGCTTGAAACCCAGGACAGTGGTTTGAAACCCAGGACAGTGGTTTGAAACCCAGGACAGTGGTTTGAAACCCAGGACAGTGGTTTGAAACCCAGGACAGTGGTTTGAAACCCAGGACAGTGGTTTGAAACCCAGGACAGTGGTTTGAAACCAGGACAGTGGTTTGAAACCCAGGACAGTGGTTTGAAACCCAGGACAGTGGCTTGAAACCTAGGACAGTGGCTTGAAACCCAGGACAGTGGTTTGAAACCCAGGACAGTGGTTTGAAACCTAGGACAGTGATTTGAAACCAGGACAGTGGTTTGAAACCCAGGACAGTGGTTTGAAACCCAGGACAGTGGCTTGAAACCTAGGACAGTGGCTTGAAACCCAGGACAGTGGTTTGAAACCCAGGACAGTGGTTTGAAACCTAGGACAGTGGTTTGAAACCCAGGACAGTGGTTTGAAACCCAGGACAGTGGTTTGAAACCCAGGACAGTGGCTTGAAACCCAGGACAGTGGCTTGAAACCCAGGACAGTGGCTTGAAACCCAGGACAGTGGCTTGAAACCCAGGACAGTGGCTTGAAACCCAGGACAGTGGCTTGAAACCCAGGACAGTGGCTTGAAACCCAGGACAGTGGTTTGAAACCCAGGACAGTGGCTTGAAACCCAGGACAGTGGCTTGAAACCCAGGACAGTGGCTTGAAACCCAGGACAGTGGTTTGAAACCCAGGACAGTGGTTTGAAACCCAGGACAGTGGTTTGAAACCCAGGACAGTGGCTTGAAACCCAGGACAGTGGCTTGAAACCCAGGACTGTGGTTTTAAACCTAGGACAGTGGTTTGAAACCCAGGACAGTGGCTTGAAACCCAGGACAGTGGCTTGAAACCCAGGACAGTGGCTTGAAACCCAGGACAGTGGTTTGAAACCCAGGACAGTGGTTTGAAACCCAGGACAGTGGTTTGAAACCCAGGACAGTGGCTTGAAACCCAGGACAGTGGCTTGAAACCCAGGACAGTGGCTTGAAACCCAGGACAGTGGCTTGAAACCCAGGACAGTGGTTTTAAACCTAGGACAGTGGTTTTAAACCTAGGACAGTGGCTTGAAACCCAGGACAGTGGCTTGAAACCCAGGACAGTGGCTTGAAACCCAGGACAGTGGTTTTAAACCTAGGACAGTGGTTTGAAACCTAGGACAGTGGCTTGAAACCCAGGACAGTGGTTTTAAACCTAGGACAGTGGTTTTAAACCCAGGACAGTGGCTTGAAACCCAGGACAGTGTTTTGAAACCCAGGACAGTGGTTTGAAACCCAGGACAGTGGTTTGAAACCCAGGACAGTGGCTTGAAACCCAGGACAGTGGCTTGAAACCCAGGACAGTGGCTTGAAACCCAGGACAGTGGTTTGAAACCCAGGACAGTGGTTTGAAACCCAGGACAGTGGTTTGAAACCCAGGACAGTGGTTTGAAACCCAGGACAGTGGTTTGAAACCCAGGACAGTGGTTTTAAACCTAGGACAGTGGTTTTAAACCTAGGACAGTGGTTTTAAACCTAGGACAGTGGCTTGAAACCCAGGACAGTGGCTTGAAACCCAGGACAGTGGCTTGAAACCCAGGACAGTGGCTTGAAACCCAGGACAGTGGCTTGAAACCTAGGACAGTGGCTTGAAACCCAGGACAGTGGCTTGAAACCCAGGACAGTGGTTTGAAACCTAGGACAGTGGTTTTAAACCTAGGACAGTGGTTTGAAACCCAGGACAGTGGCTTGAAACCCAGGACAGTGGTTTGAAACCCAGGACAGTGGCTTGAAACCCAGGACAGTGGCTTGTGGAACAGATTTTTAAAAGCTTTGTTTATCATTGGCAACAGGTAGCCTAGTGGTTAGAGCGTTGCACTAGTAACTGAAAGGTTTGCTTGATCAAATCCCCTAGCTGACAAGGTACAAATCTGTCGTTCTGCCCCTGAACAAGGCAGTTAACCCACTGTTCCTAGGCCGTCATTGTAAATCTGAATTGGTTCTTAACTGACTTGCCTAGTTAAATAAAGGTTAAATAAAATAAATTAATCGTCAACAGTTCATTGCGTTTCAAATGTCCATATGCAGGTCAAATTTCCAGACATAAACTTTCAACCCTTATTGAAACATAAAATCACTATGGAAACCATTGGACCAGTCAACCAGGAAGAATGAAATGTCCCTTCAGAATGCTTCAATATGTCCATTTGGAATGCTTCAATATGTCCATTTGGAATGCTTCAATATGTCCATTTCAGAATGCTTCAGAATGCTTCAATATGTCCATTTCAGAATGCTTCAATATGTCCATTTGGAATTCTTCAATATGTCCATCTCAAAATGCTTCAATATGTCCATTTGGAATGCTTCAATATGTCCATTTGGAATGCTTCAATATGTCCATTTGGAATTTTTTATTTGACCTTTATTTAACTAGGAATGCTTCAATTATGGACACAGAGGTTGATCTTACACCATAGTGATGCTTTTACTGGCTGGATCCCACATTGTGCCGTTTAGGACTTTAGGCCACTCTCCTTGTCAATCATCGATCAAACTGACTCCAATGGTACACGACATCAAATCAGACTTAATTTGTCACATGACTCTGCATAGTGACTCTGCATAGATAATAAACAGCGAGTAGCAGCAGTGTAAATACAAAGGGGATGTAATGTAATAGTCCGGTTGGCCATTTGATTAGCTGTTCAGCAGTCTTATGGCTTGGGGGTAGAAGCTGTTAAGGATCCTTTTGGTTCTAGACTCGGAGCTCCTGTACCACATGCCTTGCGGTAGCAGAAAGAACAGTCTATGACTAGGGTGACTGGAGTCTTTGACAATTCTTAGGGCCTTCCTCTGACACCGCCTGGTATAAAGGTCCTGGATGGCAGTAAGCCTGGTCCCAGTGATGTACTGGGTCGTACTCACTACCCTCTATAGGGCTTTCCTCTGACACCGCCTGGTATAAAGGTCCTGGATGGCAGGAAGCCTGGTCCCAGTGATGTACTGGGTTGTACTCACTACCCTCTGTAGTGCCTTACCATACCAGGCGGTGATGCAACCAGGATGCTCTCGATGTTGTAGCTCTAGAACATTTTGAGGATCTGAGGACCCAGGCCAAATCTTTTCAGTCTCCTGAGGGGGGATAGGCGTTGTTGTGCCCGCTTCACGACTGTCATGGTGTGCTTGGACCATGATAGTTTGGAACGTGAAGCTCTCAACCTGCTCCACTGCAGCCCCGTCGATGCGAATGGGGGCCTGTTCGGTCCTCTTTTTCCTATAGTCCACAATCATCTCCTTTGTCGTGCTCACATTGAGGGAGAGGTTGATGTCCTGGCACCACACGGCCAGGTCTCTGACCTCCTCCCTATAGGCTGTCTCGTCGTTGTCAGTGATCAGGCCAACCACTGTTGTGTCGCAAACTTAATGATGGTGTTTCGTGTTTGGCCACGTAGGGTGAACAGGGAGTACAGGAGGGGACTAAGTACACACCCCTGAGGGGCCCCAGTGTTGAGGATCAGTGTGGCAGATGTGTTGCTACCTACCCTCACCACCTGGGGGCGGCCCATCAGGAAGTCCAGGATCCAGTTGCAGAGAGAGGAGTTTAGTCCCAGGGTCCTTTGCATAGTGATGAGCTTTGAGGGCACTATGGTGTTGAACGCTGAGCTGTAGTCAATGAACAGCATTCTCACATAGGTGTTCCTTTTGTCCAGGTGGGAAAGGCCAGTGTGGAGTGGTATGTGAATTGGAGTGGGTCTATGGTATCATGGAGGATGGTGTTGATGTGAGTCATGACCTGCCTTTCAAAGCACTTCATGGCTACAGACGTGAGTGCTATGGGTCGGTAGTCATTTAGGCCAGGTTACCTTCGCTTCCTTGGGCACAGGGGCTATGGTGGTCTGCTTGAAACATGTTGGTATTACAGACTCAGTCAGGGAGAGGTTGAAAATGTCAGTGAAGACACTTGACAGTTGGTCTGCTTTGAGTACACTTCACAGCTGAGCCGTTGTTGCTCCTAGACGTTTCCACTTCACAATAACACCACTTACATTTGACCGGGGCAGCTCTAGCAGGGCAGCAATTTTTTATCAAATTTATTTATATAGCCCTTCGTACATCAGCTGATATCTCAAAGTGCTGTTGTTTTGGAATTGTGGCATGCTATGATGCTGCCACGTTGAAAGTCACTGAGCTCTTCAGTAAGGCCATTCTACTGCCAATGTTTGTCTATGGAGATTGCATGGCTGTGTGCACGGTTTAATACACCTGTCAGCAACGGGTGTGGCTGAAATAACCGAATCCACTAATTTGAAAGGGTGTCGTCATACTGCTGTATATATAGTGTATGTTCAGTATCACATGGGGAGAGTGACCTCACCTGGCTGTTAACTCTTCCTCTCCTCTTCTTTCTTTCCCCTTCCTCCTCTTCCTCTGCAGAACCGTTGTAAACTATGACATCTGAAGACTATGTCCTAACCTTCCTCCTCTTCTTTTCCTCGTCCTCTGTAGAACCATGTGGACCGGTGAAGGAGAGGTTCAGGTGAAAGCCCGGATGGAGACCACCCCTGCCATGGGCGTCCCTAGTATCTCTGTTTCCCAGAAACAGTCCCCTAAAAAGTTTGGCCCTGTGGTGGCCCCGAAGCCCCAGTTCAACCCCTACAAGACTGGAGACCCCATTGACCTTGCTGGAGGTAAGAGACGGGGATTCAGACACTGATAAAAGGGGTGCATGTTCGTAGACTACAATCAAGGGTCAAGGGTCAAACAGGGTGGTAGGAGTTGGGCCTGTAGACGACTGGGTTGCCTGTACAAATCCGTCCGGGCGCTGTGTGTGTGTGTGTGTGTGGGGGGGTATTGATCTAGCAACTGGAGGGCTGCTGGGTTCATATCCTAACAAGAATCCCGTTGGTCCCTTGATCAAGGCCCTTAACCCCACAACATGCTCTACCACCCAGGGATGCTGCATGGCATTCTTACCCCTGTACTCCTTTCTACTGCGTATCTGTGTGGTGTGTCTGGGGAGTTGAGAAAGGAAGAGAGCAGAATATTCATTTCTGTTGTTCGCTGTGACTGTGGACAATAAAGTTGGATGTTTTTTTAAATTTTTATTGTATCCAGGGGCTGAGACCTCCTAAGTATCCCCCAGTCACATGACCTTTACATGACCTTTCCATGACCTTATATGAAAGACAACACCATACTCCTCCCTTTCGCCAATTAAGAAATCCAAGGGCTGTGTAAACAAACCAAAAAAAACCTCTGACCTTGAATTCATCTTTTTAAGTCTGTTTGAAAAATACCAAAATAGAGTTGCCTTAATTAATAACATGTTAATGCAAATATCAAGAAATGTTGAGAGGGAAAGAAAATACAGGAAATAATTGAAAAGTAATAATTAATACGCCATGAGTAACGATAACTAGGTTATATACACAGGGTAGCTGTTCTGAGTAGATGTGCAGGTGTACCAGTATGGAGTAGATGTACAGGGGTATGAGGTAATAACATGATTATATACACAGGGTACCAGTATGGAGTTATTGTACAGGGGTATGAGGTAATAACATGGTTATATACACAGGGTACCAGTATGGAGTTATTGTACAGGGGTATGAGGTAATAACATGGTTATATACACAGGGTACCAGTATGGAGTAGATGTACAGGGGTATGAGATAATACCAGGCTATATACACAGGGTACCAGTATGGAGTTATTGTACAGGGGTATGAGGTAATAACATGGTTATATACACAGGGTACCAGTATGGAGTCAATGTGCAGGGGTATGAGGTAATAACATGGTTATATACACAGGGTACCAGTACTGAGTTGATATACAGGGGTATGAGGTAATAACATGGTTATATACACAGGGTACCAGTACTGAGTTGATATACAGGGGTATGAGGTAATAACTTGGTTATATACACAGGGTACCAGGTAATAACATGGTTATATATACAGGGTACCAGTACTGAGTTATTGTACAGGGGTATGAGGTAATACCATGGTTATATACACAGGGTACCAGTACTGAGTTATTGTACAGGGGTATGAGGTAATAACATGGTTATATACACAGGGTACCAGGTAATAACATGGTTATATACACAGGGTACCAGTACGGAGTCAATGTGCAGGTGTACCAGTATGGAGTAGATGTGCAGGGGTATGAGGTAATACCAGGCTATATACACAGGGTACCAGGTAATAACATGGTTATATACACAGGGTACCAGTACTGAGTTGGTATACTTGGGTATGAGGTAATAACATGGTTATATACACAGGGTACCAGTACGGAGTCAATGTGCCGGGGTATGAGGTAATTACATGGTTATATACACAGGGTACCAGTACTGAGTCGATGTGCAGGGGTATGAGGTAATAACATGGTTATATACACAGGGTACTAGGTAATAACATGGTTATATACACAGGGTACAAGTACTGAGTTATTGTACAGGGGTACATGTGATGAGTCCCAAAAAAGAATTGTGCAAAAAGGGTCAATGCAGATTGTCAAATATTTAATCCAATATCTAAGGCCCAATATCAGGGCCTTCCAAGCCACCTGGACATGTTTAGATCAGGGCCTTCCAAGCCACCTGGACATGTTTAGATCTGGGCCTTCGGAGCCACCTGGACATATTTAGATCAGGGCCTTCCAAGCCACCTGGATATGTTTAGATCAGGGCCTTTGGAGCCACCTGGACATATTTAGATCAAGGCCTTCGAAGACACCTGGAGATGTTTAGATTAGGGCCTTCCAAGCCACCTGGACATGTTTAGATCAGGGCCTTCCAAGCCACCTGGATATGTTTAGATCTGGGCCTTCGGAGCCACCTGGACATATTTAGATCAGGGCCTTCCAAGACACCTGGAGATGTTTAGATTAAGGCCTTCCAAGCCACCTGGACATGTTTAGACCAGAGCCCTATCCCTATCTAGTGCCCTACTTTTGACCAGAGCCTAAGGTGCCATTTGGGACAAAGCCTATGAATATGGTTCTTTATCTTCCAGTAAGGGGCCCTTCAGGAAGCCTCGCTGTGTCTGTCTCTCGCTGCTAAGGTTTCCTGGGTCTTTGTGGTTCACACTTCTGCTAATGCTTATACTAACAGTCATGTTGCTGGGTAACAAACACAGTCAAACCAGGACTCGTACTTTTCCTTTTTAAAACATATTACCTCAAACAGACTGCCTTCAGACTGCCTCAGACTGCCTTCAGACTGCCTCAGACTGCCTTCAGACTGCCTCAGACTGCCTTCAGACTGCCTCAGACTGCCTTCAGACTGCCTCAGACTGCCTTCAGACTGCCTTGCATAATATCTATATTTTGACTATGACCACACGGTAACAGGAATACCCACAGATACATATACACACACACACACACACACACACACACACACACACACACACACACACACACACACACACACACACACACACACACACACACACCATGATAGTGCTACTGTGCTTGGTCTGTGGCTGTGTTCTGAATTATCTCTCTCATTCAGTCAAATGTTTATTCCCTCTACGGTTTCTTATCTCCTTCAGTGACGTAGTTGTTCTTTCATCCCAATTACTGTATCTCTGTAAGCAAAGTAGCATTTCCAGCCTTGGATTATTCTCTCTTTGACCCATCTCCACCCCGTTGCAGTCTCGTTCAAGGTCAAATGCATATTTAAAACTGTTCGGTATCAGAGCTAACGCTCCTCTCAGCTGAAATCACATTTCTCTAAGACTGGAGAGGGTATGGCCTGGAGTTGAATCATGTTCAATAAACCGCTACGTTACAGGGTATGAACACCGCTCTACAGGGTATAAACACCACTCTACAGGGTATAAACACCACACTACAGCCACTACTCTACAGGGTATAAACACCACACTACAGCCACTACTCTACAGGGTATAAACACCGCTCTACAGGGTATAAACACCGCTCTACAGGGAATAAACACCGCTCTACAGGGAATAAACACCGCTCTACAGGGTATAAACACCGCTCTACAGGGTATAAACACCACTCTACAGGGTATAAACACCGCTCTACAGGGTATAAACACCACTCTACAGG
This sequence comes from Oncorhynchus tshawytscha, assembly GCF_018296145.1. Lineage (NCBI taxonomy): Eukaryota > Metazoa > Chordata > Actinopteri > Salmoniformes > Salmonidae > Oncorhynchus > Oncorhynchus tshawytscha. The sequence continues at coordinate 87,353,595 of NC_056433.1, forward strand.
GTATAAACACCGCTCTACAGGGTATAAACACCACTCTACAGGGTATAAACACCGCTCTACAGCCACTACATTACAGGGTATAAACACTACTCTACAGCCACTACATTACAGGGTATAAACACCGCCCTACAGCCACTACATTACAGGGAATAAACACCGCCCTACAGCTACTACATTACAGGGTATAAACACCGCCCCACAGCTACTACATTACAGGGTATAAACACCGCCATACAGCCACTACATTACAGGGTATAAACACCGCCCTACAGCTACTACATTACAGCGCATTAACACCGCCCTACAGCTACTACATTACAGGGTATAAACACCGCCCTACAGCTACTACATTACAGGGTATAAACACCGCCCTACAGCCACTACATTACAGGGTATAAACACTGCCCTACAGCCACTACATTACAGGGTATAAACACCGCCCTACAGCCACTACATTACAGGGTATAAACACCGCCCTACAGCCACTACATTACAGGGTATAAACACCGCCCTACAGCCACTACATTACAGGGTATAAACACCGCCCTACAGCTACTACATTACAGGGTTTAAACACCGCCCTACAGCTACTACATTACAGGGAATAAACACGCCCTACAGCCACTACATTACAGGGTATAAACACCGCCCTACAGCCACTACATTACAGGGTATAAACACCGCCCCACAGCTACTACATTACAGGGTATAAACACCGCCCTACAGCCACTACATTACAGGGTATAAACACCGCCCTACAGCTACTACATTACAGGGTTTAAACACCGCCCTACAGCTACTACATTACAGGGAATAAACACCGCCCTACAGCTACTACATTACAGGGTATAAACACCGCCCTACAGCTACTACATTACAGGGTATAAACACCGCCCTACAGCTACTACATTACAGGGAATAAACACCGCCCTACAGCCACTACATTACAGGGTATAAACACCGCCCCACAGCTACTACATTACAGGGTATAAACACCGCCCTACAGCCACTTCATTACAGGGTATAAACACCGCCCTACAGCCACTACATTACAGGGTATAAACACCGCCCTACAGCCACTTCATTACAGGGTATAAACACCGCCCTACAGCTACTACATTACAGGGTATAAACACCGCCCTACAGCTACTACATTACAGGGTTTAAACACCGCCCTACAGCCACTACATTACAGGGTTTAAACACCGCCCTACAGCCACTACATTACAGGGTATAAACACCGCCCTACAGCCACTACATTACAGGGTATAAACACCGCCCTACAGCTACTACATTACAGCGCATTAACACCGCCCCACAGCTACTACATTACAGGGTATTAACACCGCCCCACAGCCACTACATTACAGGGTATTAACACCGCCCCACAGCCACTACATTACAGGGTATAAACACCGCCCTACAGCCACTACATTACAGGGTATAAACACCGCCCTACAGCTACTACATTACAGGGTATAAACACCGCCCTACAGCCACTACATTACAGGGAATAAACACCGCCCTACAGCCACTACATTACAGGGTATAAACACCGCCCTACAGCCACTACATTACAGGGTATAAACACCGCCCCACAGCTACTACATTACAGGGTATAAACACCGCCCTACAGCCACTACATTACAGGGTATAAACACCGCCCTACAGCTACTACATTACAGGGTTTAAACACCGCCCTACAGCTACTACATTACAGGGTATAAACACCGCCCTACAGCTACTACATTACAGGGAATAAACACCGCCCTACAGCCACTACATTACAGGGTATAAACACCGCCCCACAGCCCTACATTACAGGGTATAAACACCGCCCTACAGCCACTACATTACAGGGTATAAACACCGCCCTACAGCCACTACATTACAGGGTATAAACACCGCCCTACAGCCACTACATTACAGGGTATAAACACCGCCCTACAGCCACTACATTACAGGGTTTAAACACCGCCCTACAGCCACTACATTACAGGGTTTAAACACCGCCCTACAGCCACTACATTACAGGGTTTAAACACCGCCCTACAGCCACTACATTACAGGGTATAAACACCGCCCTACAGCCACTACATTACAGGGTATTAACACAGCCACTACATTACAGGGTATAAACACCGCCCCACAGCTACTACATTACAGGGTATTAACACCGCCCCACAGCTACTACATTACAGGGTATTAACACCCCCACAGCTACTACATTACAGGGTATTAACACCGCCCCACAGCTACTACATTACAGGGTATTAACACCGCCCCACAGCCACTACATTACAGGGTATTAACACCGCCCTACAGCTACTACATTACAGGGTATAAACACCGCCCTACAGCTACTACATTACAGGGTATTAACACCGCCCTACAGCCACTACATTACAGGGTATAAACACCGCCCTACAGCCACTACATTACAGGGTATAAACACCGCCCTACAGCTACTACATTACAGGGTTTAAACACCCCTACAGCCCATTACAGCTACTACATTACAGGGAAAACACCGCCCTAAACACATTACAGCCCTACAGCCACTACATTACAGGGTATAAACACCGCCCCACAGCTACTACATTACAGGGTATAAACACCGCCCTACAGCCACTTCATTACAGGGTATAAACACCGCCCTACAGCCACTACATTACAGGGTATAAACACCGCCCTACAGCCACTTCATTACAGGGTATAAACACCGCCCTACAGCTACTACATTACAGGGTATAAACACCGCCCTACAGCTACTACATTACAGGGTTTAAACACCGCCCTACAGCCACTACATTACAGGGTTTAAACACCGCCCTACAGCCACTACATTACAGGGTATAAACACCGCCCTACAGCCACTACATTACAGGGTATAAACACCGCCCTACAGCCACTACATTACAGCGCATTAACACCGCCCCACAGCTACTACATTACAGGGTATTAACACCGCCCCACAGCTACTACATTACAGGGTATTAACACCGCCCCACAGCCACTACATTACAGGGTATAAACACCAGCCCTACAGCCACTACATTACAGGGTATAAACACCGCCCTACAGCTACTACATTACAGGGTATAAACACCGCCCTACAGCCACTACATTACAGGGTAATAAACACCGCCCTACAGCCACTACATTACAGGGTATAAACACCGCCCTACAGCCACTACATTACAGGGTATAAACACCGCCCCACAGCTACTACATTACAGGGTATAAACACCGCCCTACAGCCACTACATTACAGGGTATAAACACCGCCCTACAGCTACTACATTACAGGGTTTAAACACCGCCCTACAGCTACTACATTACAGGGTATAAACACCGCCCTACAGCTACTACATTACAGGGAATAAACACCGCCCTACAGCCACTACATTACAGGGTATAAACACCGCCCCACAGCTACTACATTACAGGGTATAAACACCGCCCTACAGCCACTTCATTACAGGGTATAAACACCGCCCTACAGCCACTACATTACAGGGTATAAACACCGCCCTACAGCCACTTCATTACAGGGTATAAACACCGCCCTACAGCTACTACATTACAGGGTATAAACACCGCCCTACAGCTACTACATTACAGGGTTTAAACACCGCCCTACAGCCACTACATTACAGGGTTTAAACACCGCCCTACAGCCACTACATTACAGGGTATAAACACCGCCCTACAGCCACTACATTACAGGGTATAAACACCGCCCTACAGCCACTACATTACAGCGCATTAACACCGCCCCACAGCTACTACATTACAGGGTATAAACACCGCCCCACAGCTACTACATTACAGGGTATTAACACCGCCCCCCTACAGCTACTACATTACAGGGTATTAACACCGCCCCACAGCCACTACATTACAGGGTATTAACACCGCCCTACAGCTACTACATTACAGGGTATAAACACCGCCCTACAGCTACTACATTACAGGGTATTAACACCGCCCTACAGCTACTACATTACAGGGTATTAACACCGCCCCACACAGCTACTACATTACAGGGTATTAACACCGCCCTACAGCCACTACATTACAGGGTATTAACACCGCCCCACAGCTACTACATTACAGGGTATTAACACCGCCCCACAGCCACTACATTACAGGGTATTAACACCGCCCTACATTACACAGCCACTACATTACAGGGTATTAACACCGCCCCACAGCTACTACATTACAGGGTATTAACACCGCCCTACAGCCACTACATTACAGGGCATTAACACCGCCCCACAGCTACTACATTACAGGGTATTAACACCGCCCCACAGCTACTACATTACAGGGTATTAACACCGCCCCACAGCTACTACATTACAGGGTATTAACACCGCCCCACAGCCACTACATTACAGGGTATTAACACCGCCCTACAGCTACTACATTACAGGGTATAAACACCGCCCTACAGCTACTACATTACAGGGTATTAACACCGCCCTACAGCTACTACATTACAGGGTATTAACACCGCCCCACAGCTACTACATTACAGGGTATTAACACCGCCCTACAGCCACTACATTACAGGGTATTAACACCGCCCCACAGCTACTACATTACAGGGTATTAACACCGCCCCACAGCCACTACATTACAGGGTATTAACCGCCCTACCCCAGGGTACAGCCCCACTACATTACAGGGTATTAACACCGCCCCACAGCTACTACATTACAGGGTATTAACACCGCCCCACAGCCACTACATTACAGGGTATTAACACCGCCCTACAGCTACTACATTACAGCGCATTAACACCGCCCCACAGCTACTACATTACAGGGTATTAACACCACCCCACAGCCACTACATTACAGGGTATTAACACCGCCCCACAGCTACTACATTACAGGTTATTAACACCGCCCCACAGCCACTACATTACAGGGTATTAACACCGCCCCACAGCCACTACATTACAGGGTATTAACACCGCCCTACAGCTGACATGGGTCACACCTTGTATGCCTTGTTCTGCATGTAATTCATGGTTACATGTGTTTGCCATTTCAGCGTATTTTATCCAAAGTGACTTACAGTAGTACATACATAGTACAGACATAGTACAGACATACATAGTGCAGACATAGTACAGACACACATAGTGCAGACATAGTACAGACATACATAGTACAGACATAGTACAGACATAGTACAGACATTACATAGTGCAGACATAGTACAGACATAGTACAGACAGCTACTACATAGTGCAGACATAGTGCAGACATACATAGTGCAGACATACAGCCACTACATTACACCGGTAGTACAGACATACATAGTACAGACATACATACTACATTACATAGTACAGACATAGTACAGACATACATAGTGCAGACATAGTACAGACACACATAGTGCAGACATAGTACAGACATACATAGTACAGACATAGTACAGACATAGTACAGACATACATAGTACAGACATAGTACAGACATACATAGTACAGACATAGTACAGACACACAGTGCAGACATAGTACAGACATAGTACAGACATACATAGTGCAGACAGTACAGACATAGTACAGACATACATGGTACAGACAGACCGGTAGTACAGACATAGTACAGACATACATACTACAGACATAGTACAGACATACATAGTACAGACAGACCGGTAGTACATACATACATACTACAGACATACATACTAGACATAGTACAGACATAGTACAGACATACATAGTACATAGACATACATACTACAGACATACTACAGACATAGTACAGACATAGTACAGACATACATACTACAGACATACATACTACAGACATAGTACAGACATAGTACAGACATAGTGCAGACATAGTACAGACATACATACAGACATACTACAGACATAGTACAGACATAGTACAGACATACATACTACAGACATAGTACAGACATAGTACAGACATACATACTACAGACATAGTGCAGACATAGTACAGACATACATAGTACAGACATACATACTACAGACATAGTACAGACATAGTGCAGACATAGTACAGACATAGTACAGACATAGTACAGACATACAGACATACATACTAGACATAGTACAGACATAGTACAGACATAGTACAGACACACAGTGCAGACATAGTACAGACATAGTACAGACATACATAGTGCAGACAGTACAGACATAGTACAGACATACATGGTACAGACAGACCGGTAGTACAGACATAGTACAGACATACATACTACAGACATAGTACAGACATACATAGTACAGACAGACCGGTAGTACATACATACATAGTACAGACATAGTACAGACAGACATACTACAGACATAGTACAGACATACATAGTACAGACAGACCGGTAGTACAGACAGACGTAGTACAGACAGACCGGTAGTACAGACAGACAGGTAGTACAGACAGACCGGTAGTGCAGACAGACCGGTAGTACAGACAGACCGGTAGTACAGACATACATGTACATATTGGTGACTCACAGGTCCACACATGTAGACTAGTATTTCTTCATCATTTAGCCAATCTCTGATTGGAGAATCAACCTGAAAACACTACTGTTCATGTTTTTGGCTGTTAAACATGTATCATTTGATAAGCTTTCATAGTCATCATGATAACATCCAGATTCAGTTTTTATTTATTTATTTTAAATCATTTTTTTATTCAACCTTTTATTTAACTAGACAAGTATCTCCAACTCATGCAAATGTAGTTGACTTAAGTGCATCGTTACCTCCTGATTGTTTCTTCTACACCCAACCAGGCATAATTATAGTGCAATGGATGTGTCCCAAACGGTACTCTGTTCCCTATATAGTGCACTACTTTCGACCAGAATCAATGGGCCCTGTAGTGCACTACTAGCGAATAGGGTGCCATTTCAGATACAGCCAGTCAGATGGAACATTGAAAACAGGAAGTGGATCTTACGGTTGGTAACAACAGAAAAGTAAGAAAGCACCTGGTTTGCATTCTGTAGACAATGGGTGTTTGTACCCTGATGTAAATGTACAATATGAATACATTGAGGCCTGAATACTAAATACCAACCTATTCCCTGTATAGTGCACTACTTTTGAGTGGCCATGGTCAACTGTAGTGCACTATATAGGGATTAGGTGGAATTTGGGATGCAAATAAATGGAATACTGTCGGTATGTTCGATAACCATCTAATTTAATTTATTTTTAGTGCTTGGAGTCATTGAGTTCATACATTGGGGAATGCTACATTCTTTGAAGGATGCTAAAACAAATGCCAAGGGCAGCATTTGTATTTATTTATTCATTTTTATTTATTTTATTTAAGCCTTATATTACCCAGCAAGTTGACTGGGAACACATTCTCATTTACAGGAATGACCTGGGGAATAGCAACTTAGTTGTTTACATTTTGTTAGGCATAAGGGTATCTGATTATCATTGTAGTATTTTATGTTTTAATCAAGAAATAGCCTAGAATTGGAGACAGTCAGCAGTCGATACGTTTTCCGTTGAGGATCTTTTGGACTGTTTTCTGTGTGAAGTATTATGCTAGGAGAGAGAACACACGTTATGATGTGGTATGATGCCTTCTTCCCACAGCAGCTGGACTGCTGCATTCTCATTTGGAAACAACCCAGCTGTGTAGAACAGGCCTAGTCATGGGACGGGGTCTAGTCATGAGATGGGGCCTAGCCATGAGACGGGGCCTAGTCATGAGATGGGGCCTAGTCATGAGATGGGGCCTAGTCATGAGATGGGGCCTAGTCATGAGACGGGGCCTAGTCATGGGACGGGGTCTAGTCATGAGATGGGGCCTAGCCATGAGACGGTGCCTAGTCATGAGACGGGGCCTAGTCATGAGACGGGGCCTAGTCATGAGATGGGGCCTAGTCATGAGACGGGGCCTAGTCATGGGACGGGGTCTAGTCATGAGATGGGGCCTAGCCATGAGACGGTGCCTAGTCATGAGACGGGGCCTAGTCATGAGACGGGGCCTAGTCATGAGACGGGGCCTAGTCATGAGATGGGGCCTAGTCATGAGATGGGGCCTAGTCATGAGATGGGGCCTAGTCATGAGATGGGGCCTAGTCATGAGATGGGGCCTAGTCATGAGATGGGGCCTAGTCATGAGATGGGGTCTAGTCATGAGATGGGGCCTAGCCATGAGATGCCTAGTCATGAGATGGGGCCTAGTCATGAGATGGGGCCTAGTCATGAGACGGGGCCTAGTCATGAGACGGGGCCTAGTCATGAGATGGGGCCTAGTCATGAGATGGGGCCTAGTCATGAGATGGGGCCTAGTCATGAGATGGGGTCTAGTCATGAGATGGGGCCTAGTCATGAGATGGGGCCTAGTCATGAGATGGGGCCTAGTCATGAGACGGGGCCTAGTCATGAGACGGGGCCTAGTGGTGAGACGGGGCCTAGCCATGAGATGGGGCCTAGTCATGAGATGGGGCCTAGTCATGAGATGGGGCCTAGTCATGAGACGGGGCCTAGTCATGAGACGGGGCCTAGTGGTGAGACGGGGCCTAGCCATGAGATGGGGCCTAGTCATGAGATGGGGCCTAGTCATGAGATGGGGCCTAGTCATGAGACGGGGCCTAGTCATGAGACGGGGCCTAGTCATGAGATGGGGCCTAGTCATGAGATGGGGCCTAGTCATGAGATGGGGCCTAGTCATGAGATGGGGTCTAGTCATGAGATGGGGCCTAGTCATGAGATGGGGCCTAGTCATGAGATGGGGCCTAGTCATGAGACGGGGCCTAGTCATGAGACGGGGCCTAGTGGTGAGACGGGGCCTAGCCATGAGATGGGGCCTAGCCATGAGACGGTGCCTAGTCATGAGACGGGGCCTAGTCATGAGACGGGGCCTAGTCATGAGACGGGGCCTAGTCATGAGACGGGGTCTAGTCATGAGATGGGGCCTAGTCATGGGACGGGGTCTAGTCATGAGATGGGGCCTAGCCATGAGACGGGGCCTAGTCATGAGATGGGGCCTAGCCATGGGACGGGGTCTAGTCATGAGATGGGGCCTAGTCATGAGATGGGGCCTAGTCATGAGATGGGGCCTAGTCATGAGACGGGGCCTAGTCATGAGACGGGGCCTAGTGGTGAGACGGGGCCTAGCCATGAGATGGGGCCTAGCCATGAGACGGTGCCTAGTCATGAGACGGGGCCTAGTCATGAGACGGGGCCTAGTCATGAGACGGGGCCTAGTCATGAGACGGGGCCTAGTCATGAGACGGGGCCTAGTCATGAGACCTAGTCATGAGACTGGGCCTAGTCATGAGACGGGGCCTAGTCATGGGACGGGGCCTAGCCATGGGACGGGGCCTAGTCATGGGACGGGGCCTAGTGATGGGACGGGGCCTAGTCGTGAGACGGGGCCTAGTCGTGAGACGGGGCCTGGTCGTGAGACGGGGCCTAGTCGTGAGACGGGGCCTAGTCGTGAGACTGGGCCTAGTCGTGAGACGGGGCCTAGTCGTGAGACGGGGCCTAGCCCCGTGAGTCATGAGAGACGGGCCTAGTCGTGAGACAGGGCCTAGTCATGACATGGGGCACCCTATTCCCTATTTTAGTTTACTACTTTTGACCAGGAACCCATAGGGTGTCATTTGGGATGGACTCAGAGACAGAACAGACACCACCGTTAGACTACCAGAGAAACATCATCAATAACCTGGGAAACGGTTATGACATCAGGCTAACTAGCCCTCTGGGAGCCCTCGAGCTCAATAACATGGGAAACGGTTATGACAGCAGGCTAACTAGCCCTCTGGGAGCCCTCGAGCTCAGTAACATGGGAAACGGTTATGACAGCAGGCTAACTAGCCCTCTGGGAGCCCTCGAGCTCAATAACATGGGAAACGGTTATGACAGCAGGCTAACTAGCCCTCAGGGAGCCCTCGAGCTCAGTAACCTGGAAAATGATTATGACAGCAGGCTAACTAGCCCTCAGGGAGCCCTCAAGCTCAATAACATGGGAAACGATTATGACAGCAGGCTAACTAGCCCTCAGGGAGCCCTCGAGCTCAATAACATGGGAAACGATTATGACAGCAGGCTAACTAGCCCTCAGGGAGCCCTCGAGCTCAGTGACCTGGAAAACGATTATGACAGCAGGCTAACTAGCCCTCAGGGAGCCCTCGAGCTCAATAACATGGGAAACGATTATGACAGCAGGCTAACTAGCCCTCAGGGAGCCCTCGAGCTCAGTGACCTGGAAAACGATTATGACAGCAGGCTAACTAGCCCTCAGGGAGCCCTCGAGCTCAGTAACCTGGAAAACGATTATGACAGCAGGCTAACTAGCCCTCAGGGAGCCCTCGAGCTCAGTAACCTGGAAAACGATTATGACAGCAGGCTAACTAGCCCTCAGGGAGCCCTCGAGCTACTTCCGGCGCCGACAGAGATGGCCGCCTCGCTCGCGTTCCTAGGAAACTATGCAGTTTTTTGTTTTTTTACGTGTTATTTCTTACACTAGTACCCCAGGTCATCTTAGGTTTCATTACATACAGCCGAGAAGAACTACTGAATATAAGATCAGCGTCAACTCACCATCAGTACGACCAAGAATATGTTTTTCGCGATGCGGATCCTGTGTTCTGCCTTACAACCAGTGTAACCGAGTGGATCACATGCAGCGACCAAAAAAAAAAAAAAAAAAAAAGACTCAGAAAAAGAGGGAAACGAAGCGGTCTTCTGGTCAGACTCCGGAGACGGGCACATCGTGCACCACTCCCTAGCATTCTTCTTGCCAATGTCCAGTCTCTTGACAACAAGGTTGATGAAATCCGAGCAAGGGTAGCATTCCAGAGGGACATCAGAGACTGTAACGTTCTCTGCTTCACGGAAACATGGCTAACTGGAGAGACGCAATCCGAAGCGGTGCAGCCAGCGGGTTTCTCCACGCATCGCGCCGACAGAAACGAACATCTTTCTGATAAGAAGAGGGGCAGGGGCGTATGCCTTATGGCCAACGTGACATGGTGTGATGAAAGAAACATACAGGAACTCAAATCCTTCTGTTCACCTGATTTAGAATTCCTCACAATCAAATGTAGACCGCATTATCTACCAAGAGAATTCTCTTCGATTATAATCACAGCCGTATATATCCCCCCCAAGCAGACACATCGATGGCTCTGAACGAACTTTATTTAACTCTCTGCAAACTGGAAACGATTTATCCGGAGGCTGCATTCATTGTAGCTGGGGATTTTAACAAGGCTAATCTGAAAACAAGACTCCCTAAAGTTTATCAGCATATCGATTGCACAACCAGGGGTGGAAAGACCCTGGATCATTGTTACTCTAACTTCCGCGACGCATATAAGGCCCTGCCCCGCCCCCTTTCGGAAAAGCTGACCACGACTCCATTTTGTTGATCCCTGCCTACAGACAGAAACTAAAACAAGAAGCTCCCACGCTGAGGTCTGTCCAACGCTGGTCCGACCAAGCTGACTCCACACTCCAAGACTGCTTCCATCACGTGGACTGGGAGATGTTTCGTATTGCGTCAGACAACAACATTGACGAATACGCTGATACGGTGTGCGAGTTCATTAGAACGTGCGTTGGAGATGTCGTTCCCATAGCAACGATTAAAACATTCCCTAACCAGAAACCGTGGATTGATGGCAGCATTCGTGTGAAACTGAAGGCACGAACCACTGCTTTTAATCAGGGCAAGGTGTCTGGTAACATGACTGAATACAAACAGTGCAGCTATTCCCTCCGCAAGGCTATCAAACAAGCTAAGCGCCAGTACAGAGACAAAGTAGAATCTCAATTCAACGGCTCAGACACAAGAGGCATGTGGCAGGGTCTACAGTCAATCACGGACTACAGGAAGAAACCCAGCCCAGTCACGGACCAGGATGTCTTGCTCCCAGGCAGACTAAATAACTTTTTTGCCCGCTTTGAGGACAATACAGTGCCACTGACACGGCCTGCAACGGAAACATGCGGTCTCTCCTTCACTGCAGCCGAAGTGAGTAAGACATTTAAACGTGTTAACCCTCGCAAGGCTGCAGGCCCAGACGGCATCCCCAGCCGCGCCCTCAGAGCATGCGCAGACCAGCTGGCCGGTGTGTTTACGGACATATTCAATCAATCCCTATACCAGTCTGCTGTTCCCACATGCTTCAAGAGGGCCACCATTGTTCCTGTTCCCAAGAAAGCTAAGGTAACTGAGCTAAACGACTACCGCCCGTAGCACTCACATCCGTCATCATGAAGTGCTTTGAGAGACTAGTCAAGGACCATATCACCTCCACCCTACCTGACACCCTTGACCCACTCCAATTTGCTTACCGCCCAAATAGGTCCACAGACGATGCAATCTCAACCACACTGCACACTGCCCTAACCCATCTGGACAAGAGGAATACCTATGTGAGAATGCTGTCCATCGACTACAGCTCCGCATTCAACACCATAGTACCCTCCAAGCTCGTCATCAAGCTCGAGACCCTGGGTCTCGACCCCGCCCTGTGCAACTGGGTACTGGACTTCCTGACGGGCCGCCCCCAGGTGGTGAGGGTAGGCAACAACATCTCCTCCCCGCTGATCCTCAACACTGGGGCCCCACAAGGGTGCGTTCTGAGCCCTCTCCTGTACTCCCTGTTCACCCACGACTGCGTGGCCACGCACGCCTCCAACTCAATCATCAAGTTTGCGGACGACACAACAGTGGTAGGCTTGATTACCAACAACGACGAGACGGCCTACAGGGAGGAGGTGAGGGCCCTCAGAGTGTGGTGTCAGGAAAATAACCTCACACTCAACGTCAACAAAACTAAGGAGATGATTGTGGACTTCAGGAAACAGCAGAGGGAACACCCCCATCCACATCGATGGAACAGTAGTGGAGAGGGTAGCAAGTTTTAAGTTCCTCGGCATACACATCACAGACAAACTGAATTGGTCCACTCACACAGACAGCATCGTGAGGAAGGCGCAGCAGCGCCTCTTCAACCTCAGGAGGCTGAAGAAATTCGGCTTGTCACCAAAAGCACTCACAAACTTCTACAGATGCACAATCGAGAGCATCCTGGCGGGCTGTATCACCGCCTGGTATGGCAACTGCACCGCCCTCAACCGTAAGGCTCTCCAGAGGGTAGTGAGGTCTGCACAACGCATCACCGGGGGCAAACTACCTGCCCTCCAGGACACCTACACCACCCGATGCTACAGGAAGGCCATAAAGATCATCAAGGACATCAACCACCCGAGCCACTGCCTGTTCACCCCGCTGTCATCCAGAAGGCGAGGTCAGTACAGGTGCATCAAAGCTGGGACCGAGAGACTGAAAAACAGCTTCTATCTCAAGGCCATCAGACTGTTAAACAGCCACCACTAACATTGAGTGACTACTGCCAACACACTGTCAATGACACTGACTCTACTCCAGCCACTTTAATCATGGGAATTGATGGGAAATGATGTAAATATATATCAATAGCCACTTTAAACAATGCTACCTTATATAATGTTACTTACCCTACATTGTTCATCTCATATGCATACGTAGATACTGTACTCTATATCATCGACTGCATCCTTATGTAATACATGTATCACTAGCCACTTTAACTATGCCACTTGGTTTACATACTTATCTCATATGTATATACTGTACTCGATATCATCTACTGTATCTTGCCTATGCTGCTCTGTACCATCACTCATTCATATATCCTTATGTACATATTCTTTATCCCCTTACACTGTGTATAAGACAGTAGTTTTTTGGGAATTGTTAGTTAGATTACTTGCTCGTTATTACTGCATTGTCGGAACTAGAAGCACAAGCATTTCGCTACACTCGCATTAACATCTGCTAACCATGTGTATGTGACAAATAAAATTTGATTTGATTTGATTTAATTTTGAGCTCAGTAACCTGGAAAACAATTATGACAGCAGGCTAACTAGCCCTCAGGGAGCCCTCGAGCTCAGTAACCTGGAAAACGATTATGACAGCAGGCTAACTAGCCCTCAGGGAGCCCTCGAGCTCAATAACATGGGAAACGGTTATGACAGCAGGCTAACTAACCCTCAGGGAGCCCTCGAGCTCAATAACATGGGAAACGGTTATGACATAAGACAAAGCAAAGGGCATGTTTTGCGGTTTATAGTAGTCAGGAAGTTGTGGTGTGACACGGCCCCTCCGCCTGCTGCTTCTCTGCCAGGAAGCACGTTGTTTATTCCTGTCTCCCCCCCAGATGGTAGTAGATATCTGACAGGAGTACTGAACATTTATACGGTTCTTTCAACCCTGCTCTCTAGTGATGCCTGGTGTAGAGTGCTGTAGTTTCTATGTTTGACTATTGATTTAGTCTCATGGTGGCAGACTTTTAACATAACCACTAACCAGCGCAAGTCTCATAAAGACTAATACAAATGCTTTATTGTCAGCTAGGCTCATAAACACTGACCCGGTCCAAACTACTGTCTAGTTCTGGATGATATTACCACTGACCCGGTTCAAACTACTGTCTAGTTCTGGATGATATTACCACTGACCCGGTCCAAACTACTGTCTACTGTCTAGTCCTTTCCCACCTGGCCTCAGTGATGTCTGATTAGTTCAACCTTTACTCATTGTCACTTGGCCTCAGCTGATGGTGGTTGTCCTGATCGACAACGACGATGAGACAGCCTATAGGAATGAGGCCAGAGACCTGGCAGTGTGGTGCCAGAACAACAACCTCTCCCTCAACGATGAGACAGCCTATAGGAATGAGGCCAGAGACCTGGCAGTGTGGTGCCAGAACAACAACCTCTCCCTCAACGATGAGACAGCCTATAGGAATGAGGCCAGAGACCTGGCAGTGTGGTGCCAGAACAACAACCTCTCCCTCAACGATGAGACAGCCTATAGGAATGAGGCCAGAGACCTGGCAGTGTGGTGCCAGAACAACAACCTCTCCTCAACGATGAGACAGCCTATAGGAATGAGGCCAGAGACCTGGCAGTGTGGTGCCAGAACAACAACCTCTCCCTCAACGATGAGACAGCCTATAGGAATGAGGCCAGAGACCTGGCAGTGTGGTGCCAGAACAACAACCTCTCCTCAACGATGAGACAGCCTATAGGAATGAGGCCAGAGACCTGGCAGTGTGGTGCCAGAACAACAACCTCTCCCTCAACGATGAGACAGCCTATAGGAATGAGGCCAGAGACCTGGCAGTGTGGTGCCAGAACAACAACCTCTCCTCAACGATGAGACAGCCTATAGGAATGAGGCCAGAGACCTGGCAGTGTGGTGCCAGAACAACAACCTCTCCCTCAACGATGAGACAGCCTATAGGAATGAGGCCAGAGACCTGGCAGTGTGGTGCCAGAACAACAACCTCTCCCTCAACGATGAGACAGCCTATAGGAATGAGGCCAGAGACCTGGCAGTGTGGTGCCAGAACAACAACCTCTCCTCAACGATGAGACAGCCTATAGGAATGAGGCCAGAGACCTGGCAGTGTGGTGCCAGAACAACAACCTCTCCTCAACGATGAGACAGCCTATAGGAATGAGGCCAGAGACCTGGCAGTGTGGTGCCAGAACAACAACCTCTCCCTCAACGATGAGACAGCCTATAGGAATGAGGCCAGAGACCTGGCAGTGTGGTGCCAGAACAACAACCTCTCCCTCAACGATGAGACAGCCTATAGGAATGAGGCCAGAGACCTGGCAGTGTGGTGCCAGAACAACAACCTCTCCCTCAACGATGAGACAGCCTATAGGAATGAGGCCAGAGACCTGGCAGTGTGGTGCCAGAACAACAACCTCTCCCTCAACGATGAGACAGCCTATAGGAATGAGGCCAGAGACCTGGCAGTGTGGTGCCAGAACAACAACCTCTCCCTCAACGATGAGACAGCCTATAGGAATGAGGCCAGAGACCTGGCAGTGTGGTGCCAGAACAACAACCTCTCCCTCAACGATGAGACAGCCTATAGGAATGAGGCCAGAGACCTGGCAGTGTGGTGCCAGAACAACAACCTCTCCCTCAACGATGAGACAGCCTATAGGAATGAGGCCAGAGACCTGGCAGTGTGGTGCCAGAACAACAACCTCTCCCCAACGATGAGACAGCCTATAGGAATGAGGCCAGAGACCTGGCCGTGTGGTGCCAGAACAACAACCTCTCCCTCAACGATGAGACAGCCTATAGGAATGAGGCCAGAGACCTGGCCGTGTGGTGCCAGAACAACAACCTCTCCCTCAACGATGAGACAGCCTATAGGAATGAGGCCAGAGACCTGGCAGTGTGGTGCCAGAACAACAACCTCTCCCTCAACGATGAGACAGCCTATAGGAATGAGGCCAGAGACCTGGCCGTGTGGTGCCAGAACAACAACCTCTCCCTCAACGTCAGCAGGAAACACAGGGCTGTAGTAGAGCAGGTTGAGAGCTTTCAGTTCCTTGGTGTCCACATCACTAAGGCTCTATCATGGTCCACACACACCAAGACAGTTGTGAAAAGGGCACGGCATTGCCTCTTCCCCTTCAGGAGACCGAAAACATTTGGCCTTGGCCCTCAGATCCTCAAAAAGTTATACAGCTGCACAATTGAGACTATTAAATACTGTAGTTACCCAGACTAATAAATAGTTACCCAGACTATTAAATAGTTACCCAGACTATTAAATACTGTAGTTACCCAGACTAATAAATAGTTACCCGGACTATTAAATACTGTAGTTACCCAGACTAATAAATAGTTACCTAGACTATTAAATACTGTAGTTACCCAGACTAATAAATAATTACCAAGACTAATAAATAGTAACCAAGACTAATAAATAGTTATCCAGACTATTAAATAGTTACCCAGACTATTAAATACTGTAGTTACCCAGACTAATAAATAGTTACCCAGACTAATAAATAGTTACCCAGACTATTAAATAGTTACCCAGACTATTAAATAGTTACCCAGACTAATACCCAGACTAATAAATAGTTACCCAGACTAATAAATAGTTACCCAGACTATTAAATAGTTACCCAGACTATTAAATAGTTACCCAGACTAATAAATAGTTACCCAGACTATTAAATAGTTACCCAGACTATTAAATAGTTACCAAGACTAATACATAGTTACCCAGACTGTTAACTAGTTACCCAGACTAATAAATAGTTACCCAGACTATTAAATAGTTACCCAGACTATTAAATAGTTACCCATACTATTAAATAGTTACCCAGACTAATACCCAGACTATTAAATAGTTACCCAGACTAATACATAGTTACCCAGACTGTTAACTAGTTACCCAGACTAATAAATAGTTACCCAGACTATTAAATAGTTACCCAGACTATTAAATACTGTAGTTACCCAGACGAATAAATAGTTACCAAGACTATTAAATACTGTAGTTACCCAGACTAATAAATAGTTACCCAGACTATTAAATACTGTAGTTACCCAGACTATTAAATACTGTAGTTACCCAGACTATTAAATACTGTAGTTACCCAGACTATTAAATACTGTAGTTACCCAGACTATTAAATACTGTAGTTACCCAGACTATTAAATACTGTAGTTACCCAGACTATTAAATACTGTAGTTACCCAGACTATTAAATACTGTAGTTACCCAGACTAATAAATAGTTACCAAGACTATTAAATCCTGTAGTTACCCAGACTAATAAATAGTTACCAAGACTATTAAATCCTGTAGTTACCCAGACTAATAAATAGTTACCAAGACTATTAAATATTGTAGTTACCCAGACTATTAAATACTGTAGTTACCCAGACTAATAAATAGTTACCAAGACTATTAAATCCTGTAGTTACCCAGACTAATAAATAGTAACCCAGACTAATAAATAGTTACCCAGACTAATAAATAGTTACTCAGACTATTAAATAGTTACCCAGACTAATAAATAGTTACCCAGACTAATAAATAGTTACCAAGACTATTAAATCCTGTAGTTACCCAGACTAATAAATAGTAACCCAGACTAATAAATAGTAACCCAGACTATTAAATAGTTACCAAGACTATTAAATCCTGTAGTTACCCAGACTAATAAATAGTAACCCAGACTAATAAATAGTTACCCAGACTAATAAATAGTAACCCAGACTATTAAATACTGTAGTTACCCAGACTATTAAATCCTGTAGTTACCCAGACTAATAAATAGTAACCCAGACTAATAAATAGTTACCCAGACTAATAAATAGTTACCCAGACTAATAAATAGTTACCCAGACTAATAAATAGTAACCCAGACTAATAAATAGTTACCCAGACTAATAAATAGTAACCCAGACTAATAAATAGTTACCCAGACTAATAAATAGTAACCCAGACTATAAATAGTTACCCAGACTATTAAATAGTTACCCAGACTAATAAATAGTAACCCAGACTAATAAATAGTTACCCAGACTAATAAATAGTTACTCAGACTATTAAATAGTTACCCAGACTAATAAATAGTTACCCAGACTAATAAATTGTTACCAAGACTATTAAATCCTGTAGTAGTTACCCAGACTAATAAATAGTAACCCAGACTAATAAATAGTAACCCAGACTATTAAATAGTTACCAAGACTATTAATCCTGTAGTTACCCAGACTAATAAATAGTTACCCAGACTATTAAATAGTTACCCAGACTATTAAATAGTTACCCAGACTAATAAATAGTTACCCAGACTAATAAATAGTAACCCAGACTATTAAATACTGTAGTTACCCAGACTATTAAATCCTGACTAGTTACCCAGACTAATAAATAGTAACCCAGACTAATAAATAGTTACCCAGACTAATAAATAGTTACCCAGACTAATAAATAGTAACCCAGACTAATAAATAGTTACAGACTAATAAATAGTAACCCAGACTAATAAATAGTTACCCAGACTATTAAATACTGTAGTTACCCAGACTATTAAATACTGTAGTTACCCAGACTATTAAATACTGTAGTTACCCAGACTATTAAATACTGTAGTTACCCAGACTATTAAATACTGTAGTTACCCAGACTAATAAATACTGTAGTTACCCAGACTATTAAATACTGTAGTTACCCAGACTATTAAATACTGTAGTTACCCAGACTATTAAATATTGTAGTTACCCAGACTATTAAATACTGTAGTTACCCAGACTATTAAATACTGTAGTTACCCAGACTAATAAATAGTTACCAAGACTATTAAATCCTGTAGTTACCCAGACTAATAAATAGTAACCCAGACTAATAAATAGTAACCCAGACTATTAAATAGTTACCCAGACTAATAAATAGTTACTCAGACTATTAAATAGTTACCCAGACTAATAAATAGTTACCCAGACTAATAAATAGTTACCCAGACTATTAAATCCTGTAGTTACCCAGACTAATAAATAGTAACCCAGACTAATAAATAGTTACCCAGACTAATAAATAGTTACCCAGACTAATAAATAGTAACCCAGACTAATAAATAGTTACCCAGACTAATAAATAGTTACCCAGACTAATAAATAGTTACCCAGACTAATAAATAGTAACCCAGACTAATAAATAGTTACCCAGACTAATAAATAGTTACCCAGACTATTAAATAGTTACCCAGACTAATAAATAGTTACCCAGACTAATAAATAGTTACCCAGACTAATAAATAGTTACCCAGACTAATAAATAGTAACCCAGACTATTTTCATTTACCCAACACATATACTGCTGTTACTGTCTATTATCTATCCTTTACCCCTACCTACAGTACACTGTTTATTATCTATCCTTTACCCCTACCTACAGTATACTGCTGTTACTGTCTATTATCTATCCTTTACCCCTACCTACAGTATACTGCTGTTACTGTCTATTATCTATCCTTTACCCCTACCTACACTATACTGCTGTTACTGTCTATTATCTATCCTTTACCCCTACCTACAGTATACTGCTGTTACTGTCTATTATCTATCCTTTACCCCTACCTACAATATACTGCTGTTACTGTCTATTATCTATCCTTTACCCCTACCTACAGTATACTGTCTATTATCTATCCTTTACCCCTACCTACAGTATACTGTCTATTATCTATCCTTTACCCCTACCTACAGTATACTGTCTATTATCTATCCTTTACCCCTACCTACAGTATACTGCTGTTACTGTCTATTATCTATCCTTTACCCCTACCTACAGTATACTGCTGTTACTGTCTATTATCTATCCTTTACCCCTACCTACAGTATACTGCTGTTACTGTCTATTATCTATCCTTTACCCCTACCTACAGTATACTGCTGTTACTGTCTATTATCAATCCTTTACCCCTACCTACAGTATACTGATTATTATCTATCCTTTACCCCTACCTACAGTATACTGCTGTTACAGTCTATTATCTATCCTTTACCCCTACCTACAGTATTCTGCTGTTACTGTCTATTATCTATCCTTTACCCCTACCTACAATATACTGCTGTTACTGTCTATTATCTATCCTTTACCCCTACCTACAGTATACTGCTGTTACTGTCTATTATCTATCCTTTACCCCTACCTACAGTATTCTGCTGTTACTGTCTATTATCTATCCTTTACCCCTACCTACAGTATACTGCTGTTACTGTCTATTATCTATCCTGTTACCTAGTCACTGTGTATAAAAACCATGTTATTACCTCATACCCCAGCACATTGACTCTGTACTGGTACCCTGTGTATATAACCATGTTAATACCTCATACCCCAGCACATTGACTCAGTACTGGTACCCTGTGTATATAGCCATGTTATTACCTCGTACCCCTACTCATTGACTCAGTACTGGTACCCTGTGTATATAGCCATGTTATTACCTCGTACCCCTGCTCATTGACTCTGTACTGGTACCCCGTGTATATAGTTATTGTTAGTCATTGTGTTTTACTTACTTCTGTTATTATCATTAACTTGTTGTTGGGAAGGCCCGTCAGGAAGCATTTCACTGTTTAGTTTATACCTGTTGTTTACCAAGCAAGTGACAAATACCATTTGATTTGATGCTATCACCTTTCAGAGAGCAGCAGGCAATACTGAGGAAGCATCTTCTACAGTTAGACAATCCAGGAATGAAATGGGTTATCTAGACAATCCAGGAATGAAATGAGTTATCTAGACAATCCAGGAATGAAATGAGTTATCTAGACAATCCAGGAATGAAATGAGTTATCTAGACAATCCAGGAATGAAATGAGTTATCTAGACAATCCAGGAATGAAATGAGTTATCTAGACAATCCAGGAATGAAATGAGTTATCTAGACAATCCAGGAATGAAATGAGTTATTTAAACAATCCAGGAATGAAATGAGTTATTTAAACAATCCAGGAATGAAATGAGTTATCTAGACAATCCAGGAATGAAATGAGTTATCTAGACAATCCAGGAATGAAATGAGTTATCTAGACAATCCAGGAATGAAATGAGTTATCTAGACATTCCAGGAATGAAATGAGTTATCTAGACAATCCAGGAATGAAATGAGTTATCTAGACAATCCAGGAATGAAATGAGTTATCTAGACAATCCAGGAATGAAATGAGTTATCTAGACAATCCAGGAATGAAATGAGTTATCTAGACATTCCAGGAATGAAATGAGTTATCTAGACAATCCAGGAATGAAATGAGTTATCTAGACAATCCAGGAATGAAATGAGTTATCTAGACAATCCAGGAATGAAATGAGTTATCTAGACAATCCAGGAATGAAATGAGTTATCTAGACAATCCAGGAATGAAAGTAGTTAACCCTGCACTTCTAAATGCTACAGGTGTGCTCACTCTGCTACAGGTGTGCTCGCTCTTCTACAGGTGTGTTCACTCTGCTACAGGTGTGCTCACTCTGCTACAGGTGTGCTCACTCTGCTACAGGTGTGCTCGCTCTTCTACAGGTGTGCTCACTCTGCTACAGGTGTGCTCACTCTGCTACAGGTGTGTTCACTCTGCTACAGGTGTGCTCGCTCTTCTACAGGTGTGCTCGCTCTTCTACAGGTGTGCTCACTCTGCTACAGGTGTGCTCGCTCTTCTACAGGTGTGCTCGCTCTTCTACAGGTGTGCTCACTCTGCTACAGGTGTGCTCACTCTGCTACAGGTGTGCTCACTCTGCTACAGGTGTGCTCACTCTGCTACAGGTGTGCTCACTCTGCTACAGGTGTGCTCGCTCTGCTACAGGTGTGCTCGCTCTGCTACAGGTGTGCTCACTCTGCTACAGGTGTGCTCACTCTGCTACAGGTGTGCTCACTCTGCTACAGGTGTGCTCACTCTGCTACAGGTGTGCTCGCTCTTCTACAGGTGTGCTCACTCTGCTACAGGTGTGCTCGCTCTTCTAGGTGTGCTCACTCTGCTACAGGTGTGCTCACTCTGCTACAGGTGTGCTCACTCTGCTACAGGTGTGTTCACTCTGCTACAGGTGTGTTCACTCTGCTACAGGTGTGTTCACTCTGCTACAGGTGTGTTCACTCTGCTACAGGTGTGCTCGCTCTGCTACAGGTGTGCTCGCTCTGCTACAGGTGTGCTCACTCTGCTACAGGTGTGCTCGCTCTTCTACAGGTGTGCTCACTCTGCTACAGGTGTGTTCACTCTGCTACAGGTGTGCTCACTCTGCTACAGGTGTGTTCACTCTGCTACAGGTGTGCTCACTCTGCTACAGGTGTGCTCACTCTGCTACAGGTGTGTTCACTCTGCTACAGGTGTGTTCACTCTGCTACAGGTGTGTTCACTCTGCTACAGGTGTGTTCACTCTGCTACAGGTGTGCTCGCTCTTCTACAGGTGTGCTCGCTCTTCTACAGGTGTGCTCACTCTGCTACAGGTGTGCTCACTCTGCTACAGGTGTGCTCACTCTGCTACAGGTGTGCTCACTCTGCTAGGTGTGTTCACTCTGCTACAGGTGTGTTCACTCTGCTACAGGTGTGTTCACTCTGCTACAGGTGTGTTCACTCTGCTACAGGTGTGCTCACTCTGCTACAGGTGTGTTCACTCTGCTACAGGTGTGCTCACTCTGCTACAGGTGTGCTCACTCTGCTACAGGTGTGTTCACTCTGCTACAGGTGTGCTCACTCTGCTACAGGTGTGCTCACTCTGCTACAGGTGTGTTCACTCTGCTACAGGTGTGTTCACTCTGCTACAGGTGTGCTCACTCTTCTACAGGTGTGCTCACTCTGCTACAGGTGTGCTCACTCTTCTACAGGTGTGCTCACTCTGCTACAGGTGTGCTCGCTCTGCTACAGGTGTGCTCGCTCTGCTACAGGTGTGCTCACTCTGCTACAGGTGTGCTCACTCTGCTACAGGTGTGTTCACTCTGCTACAGGTGTGCTCACTCTGCTACAGGTGTGTGTGCTCACTCTGCTACAGGTGTGCTCACTCTGCTACAGGTGTGTTCACTCTGCTACAGGTGTGCTCACTCTGCTGGACTCTGCTACAGGTGTGCTCACTCTGCTACAGGTGTGTGGTGTGTTCACTCTGCTACAGGTGTGTTCACTCTGCTACAGGTGTGCTCACTCTGCTACAGGTGTGCTCACTCTGCTACAGGTGTGTTCACTCTGCTACAGGTGTGTTCACTCTGCTACAGGTGTGTTCACTCTGCTACAGGTGTGTTCACTCTGCTACAGGTGTGCTCACTCTGCTACAGGTGTGTTCACTCTGCTACAGGTGTGTTCACTCTGCTACAGGTGTGTTCACTCTGCTACAGGTGTGTTCACTCTGCTACAGGTGTGCTCACTCTGCTACAGGTGTGTTCACTCTGCTACAGGTGTGCTCACTCTGCTACAGGTGTGTTCACTCTGCTACAGGTGTGTTCACTCTGCTACAGGTGTGTTCACTACAGGTGTGCTCGCTCTGCTACAGGTGTGTTCACTCTGCTACAGGTGTGTTCACTCTGCTACAGGTGTGTTCACTCTGCTACAGGTGTGTTCACTCTGCTACAGGTGTGTTCACTCTGCTACAGGTGTGTTCACTCTGCTACAGGTGTGTTCACTCTGCTACAGGTGTGTTCACTCTGCTACAGGTGTGTTCACTCTGCTACAGGTGTGTTCACTCTGCTACAGGTGTGCTCACTCTGCTACAGGTGTGCTCGCTCTGCTACAGGTGTGTTCACTCTGCTACAGGTGTGCTCACTCTGCTACAGGTGTGTTCACTCTGCTACAGGTGTGCTCACTCTGCTACAGGTGTGTTCACTCTGCTACAGGTGTGTTCACTCTGCTACAGGTGTGTTCACTCTGCTACAGGTGTGTTCACTCTGCTACAGGTGTGTTCACTCTTCTACAGGTGTGTTCACTCTGCTACAGGTGTGTTCACTCTGCTACAGGTGTGCTCACTCTTCTACAGGTGTGCTCACTCTTCACTCACTCTGCTACAGGTGTGTTCACTCTTCTACAGGTGTGCTCACTCTGCTACAGGTGTGTTCACTCTTCTACAGGTGTGCTCACTCTGCTACAGGTGTGTTCACTCTTCTACAGGTGTGTTCACTCTGCTACAGGTGTGTTCACTCTGCTACAGGTGTGCTCACTCTTCTACAGGTGTGCTCACTCTTCTACAGGTGTGTTCACTCTGCTACAGGTGTGCTCACTCTGCTACAGGTGTGTTCACTCTGCTACAGGTGTGCTCACTCTGCTACAGGTGTGCTCACTCTTCTACAGGTGTGCTCACTCTGCTACAGGTGTGCTCACTCTGCTACAGGTGTGCTCACTCTTCTACAGGTGTGCTGCTCTGCTACAGGTGTGCTCACTCTGCTACAGGTGTGCTCGCTCTTCTACAGGTGTGTTCACTCTGCTACAGGTGTGCTCACTCTGCTACAGGTGTGCTCACTCTGCTACAGGTGTGCTCACTCTGCTACAGGTGTGTTCACTCTGCTACAGGTGTGCTCACTCTGCTACAGGTGTGCTCACTCTGCTACAGGTGTGTTCACTCTGCTACAGGTGTGTTCACTCTGCTACAGGTGTGTTCACTCTGCTACAGGTGTGTTCACTCTGCTACAGGTGTGTTCACTCTGCTACAGGTGTGTTCACTCTTCTACAGGTGTGTTCACTCTGCTACAGGTGTGCTCACTCTGCTACAGGTGTGTTCACTCTGCTACAGGTGTGTTCACTCTGCTACAGGTGTGCTCACTCTGCTACAAGTGTGCTCACTCTGCTACAGGTGTGCTCACTCTGCTACAGGTGTGTTCACTCTGCTACAGGTGTGTTCACTCTGCTACAGGTGTGTTCACTCTGCTACAGGTGTGTTCACTCTGCTACAGGTGTGTTCACTCTGCTACAGGTGTGCTCACTCTGCTACAGGTGTGTTCACTCTGCTACAGGTGTGTTCACTCTGCTACAGGTGTGTTCACTCTGCTACAGGTGTGTTCACTCTGCTACAGGTGTGCTCACTCTGCTACAGGTGTGCTCACTCTGCTACAGGTGTGTTCACTCTGCTACAGGTGTGTTCACTCTGCTACAGGTGTGTTCACTCTGCTACAGGTGTGTTCACTCTGCTACAGGTGTGCTCACTCTGCTACAGGTGTGTTCACTCTGCTACAGGTGTGCTCACTCTGCTACAGGTGTGTTCACTCTGCTACAGGTGTGTTCACTCTGCTACAGGTGTGTTCACTCTGCTACAGGTGTGTTCACTCTGCTACAGGTGTGCTCACTCTGCTACAGGTGTGTTCACTCTGCTACAGGTGTGCTCACTCTGCTACAGGTGTGTTCACTCTGCTACAGGTGTGCTCACTCTGCTACAGGTGTGCTCACTCTGCTACAGGTGTGCTCACTCTGCTACAGGTGTGCTCACTCTGCTACAGGTGTGCATCTCCCCTGTGTCTGCTGTCCTAAAGGACAAGTGTCCGTTTCCCTCAATCCCCTTTATTTACTCTCTGGATGTGAACTCCAGGATTTCACTTTACCAGGTTTATTCTGTGATTACGCCTCGTAATCCACAAATGCATTTTATGATGATTTAATCCAGACTCATAGGCTTATCTTTCTAATTCTCTGTTGTGTCTTTTATTTACGAGGATTAAATGACCACTTTTTCAAAACGTTGAGACTCAATGTCTTCACTGTTATGAATAAAACAACAGCGTGTAAATCATCATTTCTTATTTCAAACATATTTCTCATTTTATCCCCAATTTCCGTCAACAAATGAGAATATTGAAAGACAAGTCATTTGACAGTCTGATAATGTTAGTCAGTAAACTAAGTGTCACTAGCATGGTGCCAGATGTGTTTCTGCTCTTCACTTGTCAAAGTAAACATTGTTCGATACGGAAAGAATACTATCCGGGCTAAACTATTAAATATCATTATAAATATTAGTAAATATTATTAAGTTGAACAAAAATCACTGAGTGAAACATCCAGGATTGTACTACATCACTACATGAGGAAGAGTATGGTCTGTTTTCATGCATTCTCATTGCCGTCTTCCTTATCTTTCTTTTACTCAACTGACCGAAACGTGTAACACCTAATACCACTTACCACTTCCTGTTAGACTCTGACACCACATGCCACCTTCCTGTTAGACTCTGACACTACAGAAACACCACTTACCACTTCCTGTTAGACTCTGACACCACATACCACCTTCCTGTTAGACTCACTGAAACACCACATACACCTTCCTGTTAAACACCAGAAACATACCACCTTCCTGTTAGACTCTGACACTACAGAAACACCACATACCACCTTCCTGTTAGACTCTGACACTACAGAAACACCACATACCACCTTCCTGTTAGACTCTGACACTACAGAAACACCACATACCACATACCACCTTCCTGTTAGACTCTAACACTACAGAAACACCACATACCACCTTCCTGTTAGACTCTGACACTACAGAAACACCTAACACCACATACCACCTTCCTGTTAGACTCTAACACTACAGAAACACCACATACCACCTTCCTGTTAGACTCTAACACTACAGAAACACCACATACCACCTTCCTGTTAGACTCTAACACTACAGAAACACCACATACCACCTTCCTGTTAGACTCTGACACTACAGAAACACCACATACCACCTTCCTGTTAGACTCTGACACTACAGAAACACCACATACCACCTTGTAGATTGGTTTCCGGTTTACTTTGTTTACAAAATCATAACATCCACCCCCCCATCCCCCCAAAAATGTTTAATTTACAATCTTTTTTTGAATCATCAGTAAGCATCTCACTCTTCTCATCTAATTAATTCCCAAAATGTATGTCCAAATATCAGACATAATGGTATAGCAGATCAGAGCTTTGTCCCAAATGACACCCTATTCCCTATGTAGCACTTACATGCCCTGGTCAAAAGGAGTGCACTACATAGGGAATAGGGTGCCATAGGGCCCTGGTCAAAAGGAGTGCACTACATAGGGAATAGGGTGCCATAGGGCCCTGGTCAAAAGGAGTGCACTACATAGGGAATAGAGTGCCATAGGGCCCTGGTCAAAAGGAGTGCACTACATAGGGAATAGGGTGGCATTTGGGACTTAGACCAGGATATCACACTGTGATTTACAGGGGCTGGTAAATGTGTGTCATCCAGTTGAATGTAAATCTGTGAAGCAGGGTCTTTAACGTTGTGTTTAGTCTCCAATCAATTCCTGTGTCTGAGAGATTACAGAGATTTTTAAGTCATTTTAAGTCTATAGAATTACAGAGATGTTTAAGTCATTTTAAGTCTATAGAATTACAGAGATGTTTAAGTCATTTTAAGTCTATAGAATTACAGAGATTTTTAAGTCATTTTAAGTTTCATGACATGTTCCCTAAATTCTCCAAAATGAGATGTTGCTCCCAATACTTCTAGCCTAAACCATGAAATTTATGTTACAATTACATATACATTGACTGTATATAATGTAGTAATCTGACGACACAGAAAATGGCGTGACATTGACAGTGTTTTCCCGTCGTGTCTAGTTAGGTCGAAAACGTGTCACGAGCAACAAAACCTAGTATTTTTTTCCCCTCCAAAAAAACCCACTAATTGTTTTGCTATATGGCACACTTGTTAATTGAAATGCATTCCAGGTGACTACCTCATGAAGCTGGTTGAGAGAATGCCAAGAGTGTGCAAAGCTGTCATCAAGGCAAAGGGTGGCTACTTTTGAAGAATCTCAAATATGAAATATATTTTGATTTGTTTAACACTTTTTTTTGGTTACTACATGATTCCATATGTGTTATTTCATAGTTGTGAGGTCTTCACTATTATTCTACAATGTAGAAAATAGTACAAATAAAGAACAACCCTTGAAAGAGTAGCTGTGTTCAAACATTTGACTGATACTGTAAATATATATATAAGTATATTCAACACCGAAAAGCCACCATTTTTTTTGCTGGTTGGAGGCAGCTTGAGAAACACCTGCTGTTGTTATTTCTCCTATGGTTGGTTGGCCAGCGGGGAGTTGCCTGAGCTGACTACCGGCTCTTATGTCAGAGTCCATGCACACACACACACATAACACCAGGAGATTTGACAGGAAATCCACCAATGAGGGCTTTAGTTCCCTTTAGAAACCAGAGACCACAGGCAGAAAGCACATAGGAACACGCAGCCTCAGCTACACATGACAATTCATCTGGTGAAATACTGAGGCCAAGAAATCCTCTTAAGTGACATTTTTGGTTTCTTGACGCTTTTAAAATAAAATCAAATTGTATTTGTCACATACACATGGTTAGCAGATGTTAATGCGAGTTTAGCGAAATGCTTGTGCTTCTAGTTCCGACAATGCAGTAATAACCAACGAGTAATCTAACTAACAATTCCAAAACTACTGTCTTATACACAGTGTAAGGGGATAAAGAATATGTACATAAGGATATATGAATGAGTGATGGTACAGAGCAGCATAGGCAAGATACAGTAGATGATATCGAGTACAGTATATACATATGAGATGAGTATGTAAACAAAGTGGCATAGTTAAAGTGGCTAGTGATACATGTATTACATAAGGATGCAGTAGATGATATAGAGTACAGTATCTACGTAGACATATGAGATGAATAATGTAGGGTATGTAAATATTATATTAGGTAGCATTGTTTAAAGTGGCTAGTGATATATTTTACATTTCCCATCAATTCCCATTATTAAAGTGGCTAGTGATACATTTATTAGATCAATTTTTCCATTATTAAAGTGGCTGGAGTTGAGTCAGTGTGTTGGCAGCAGCCCTCAATGTTAGTGGTGGCTGTTTACCAGTCTGATGGCCTTGAGATAGAAGCTGTTTTTCAGTCTCTCGGTCCCAGCTTTGATGCACCTGTACTGACCTCGCCTTCTGGTTGATAGCGGGGTGAACAGGCAGTGGCTCGGGTGGTTGTTGTCCTTGATGATCTTTATGGCCTTCCTGTAACATCGGGTGGTGTAGGTGTCCTGGAGGGCAGGTAGTTTGCCCCCGGTGATGCATTGTGCAGACCTCACTACCCTCTGGAGAGCCTTACGGTTGTGGGCGGAGCAGTTGCCGTACCAGGCGGTGATACAGCCCGCCAGGATGCTCTCGATTGTGCATCTGTAGAAGTTTGTGAGTGCTTTCGGTGACAAGCCGAATTTCTTCAGCCTCCTGAGGTTGAAGAGGCGCTACTGCGCCTTCTTCACGATGCTGTCTGTGTGAGTGGACCAATTCAGTTTGTCTGTGATGTGTATGCCGAGGAACCTAAAACTTACTACCCTCTCCACTACTGTTCCATCGATGTGGATAGGGGGGTGGTCCCTCTGCTGTTTCCTGAAGTCCACAATCATCTCCTTAGTTTTGTTGACGTTGAGTGTGAGGTTATTTTCCTGACACCACACTCCGAGGGCCCTCACCTCCTCCCTGTAGGCCGTCTCGTCGTTGTTGGTAATCAAGCCTACCACTGTTGTGTCGTCCGCAAACTTGATGATTGAGTTGGAGGCGTGCGTGGCCACGGAGTCGTGGGTGAACAGGGAGTACAGGAGAGGGCTCAGAACGCACCCTTGTGGGGCCCCAGTGTTGAGGATCAGCGGGGTGGAGATGTTGTTGCCTACCCTCACCACCTGGGGGCGGCCCGTCAGGAAGTCCAGTACCCAGTTGCACAGGGCGGGGTCGAGACCCAGGGTCTCGAGCTTGATGACGAGCTTGGAGGGTACTATGGTTTTAAATGCCGAGCTGTAGTCGATGAACAGCATTCTCACATAGGTATTCCTCTTGTCCAGATGGGTTAGGGCAGTTTGCAATGTGGTTGAGATTGCATCGTCTGTGGACCTATTTGGGCGGTAAGCAAATTGGAGTGGGTCTAGGGTGTCAGGTAGGGTGGAGGTGATATGGTCCTTGACTAGTCTCTCAAAGCACTTCATGATGACGGAAGTGAGTGCTGCGGGGCGGTAGTCGTTTAAATCAAATCAAATCAAATTTATTTATATAGCCCTTCGTACATCAGCTGATATCTCAAAGTGCTGTACAGAAACCCAGCCTAAAACCCCAAACAGCAAGCAATGCAGTTGTAGAAGCACAGTTACCTTAGCTTTCTTGGGAAAAGGAACAATGGTGGCCCTCTTGAAGCATGTGGGAACAGTAGACTGGGATAAGGATTGATTGAATATGTCCGCGTACACACCGGCCAGCTGGTCTGCGCATGCTCTGAGGGCGTGGCTGGGGATGCCGTCTGGGCCTGCAGCCTTGCGAGGGTTAACACGTTTAAATGTTTTACTCACCTCGGCTGCAGTGAAGGAGAGTCCGCATGTTTTCGTTGCAGGCCGTGTCAGTGGCACTGTATTGTCCTCAAAGCGGGCAAAAAAGTTATTTAGTCTGCCTGGGAGCAAGACATCCTGGTCCGTGACTGGGCTGGTTTTCTTCTTGTAGTCCGTGATTGACTGTAGACCCTGCCACATACCTCTTGTGTCTGAGCCGTTGAATTGAGATTCTACTTTGTCTCTATACTGACGCTTAGCTTGTTTGATAGCCTTGCGGAGGGAATAGCTGCACTGTTTGTATTCGGTCATGTTACCAGTCACCTTGCCCTGATTAAAAGCAGGGAATGTTTCAATCGTTGCTATGGGAACGACATCTTCAACGCACGTTCTAATGAACTCGCACACCGAATCAGCGTATTCGTCAATGTTGTTATCTGACGCAATACGACATATCCCAGTCCACGTGATGGAAGCAGTCTCAGAGTGTGGAATCAGATTGGTCGGACCAGCGTTGGACAGACCTCAG
The DNA here is from genome assembly GCF_018296145.1 of Oncorhynchus tshawytscha. NCBI lineage: Eukaryota > Metazoa > Chordata > Actinopteri > Salmoniformes > Salmonidae > Oncorhynchus > Oncorhynchus tshawytscha. The sequence continues at coordinate 87,384,837 of NC_056433.1, forward strand.
CGTGGGGGCTTCTTGTTTTAGTTTCTGTCTGTAGGCAGGGATCAGCAAAATAGAGTCGTGGTCAGCTTTTCCGAAAGGAGGGCGGGGCAGGGCCTTATATGCGTCGCGGAAGTTAGAGTAACAATGATCCAAGGTTTTTTCAGCCCTAGTTGCGCAATCGATATGCTGATACAATTTAGGGAGTCTTGTTTTCAGATTAGCCTTGTTAAAATCCCCAGCTACAATGAATGCAGCCTCAGGATGTAGAGATTCCAGTTTGCAAAGAGTCAAATAAAGTTTGTTCAGAGCCATCGATGTGTCTGCTTGGGGGGGGAATATATACGGCTGTGATTATAATCGAAGAGAATTCCCTTGGTAGATAATGCGGTCGACATTTGATTGTGAGGAATTCTAAATCAGGTGAACAGAAGGATTTGACTTCCTGTATATTTCTGTGATCACACCATGTCACGTTAGTCATAAGGCATACGCCCCCGCCCCTCTTCTTACCAGAAAGATGTTTGTTTCTGTCGGCGCGATGCGTGGAGAAACCCGCTGGCTGCACCGATTCCGTTAGCGTCTCTCCAGTGAGCCATGTTTCCGTGAAGCAAAGAACGTTACAGTCTCTGATGTCCCTCTGGAATGCTACCCTTGCTCGGATTTCATCAACCTTGTTGTCAAGAGACTGGACATTGGTGAGAAGAATGCTCGGGAGTGGTGCACGATGTGCCCGTCTCCGGAGTCTGACCAGAAGACCGCCTCGTTTCCCTCTTTTACGGAGTCGTTTTTTTGGGTCGCCGGCTGGGATCCATTCCGTTGTCCTGGTTGAAAGGCAGAACACAGGATCCGCTTCGTGAAAATCATATTCTTGGTCGTACTGATGGTGAGTTGACGCTGATCTTATATTCAGTAGTTCTTCTCGACTGTATGTAATGAAACCTATGACCTGGGGTTTTAGTTTTCCTTCATATTGTCACCACTAACATTGAGTGGCTGCTGCCAACACACTGACACTGACTCAACTCCAGCCACTTTAATAATGGGAATTGATGGGAAATGATGTAAAATATATCACTAGCCACTTTAAACAATGCTACCTAATATAATGTTTACATACCCTACATTATTCATCTCATATGTATACGTATATACTGTACTCTATATCATCGACTGCATCCTTATGTAATACATGTATCACTAGCCACTTTAACTATGCCACTTGGTTTACATACTCATCTCATATGTATATACTGTACTCAATACCATCTACTGTATCTTGCCTATGCTGCTCTGTACCATCACTCATTCATATATCTGTATGTACATATTCTTTATCCCCTTACACTGTGTATAAGACAGTAGTTTTGGAATTGTTAGTTAGATTACTTGTTGGTTATTACTGCATTGTCGGAACTAAAAGCACAAGCATTTCGCTACACTCGCATTAACATCTGCTAACCATGTGTATGTGACAAATACAATTTGATTTGATTTGATTTGACAGTGATACTGTATCTGACTCCAGACCTGACTAACAGTGATACTGTATCTGACTCCAGACCTGACTAACAGTGATACTGTATCTGACTCCAGACCTGACTAACAGTGATACTGTATCTGACTCCAGACCTGACTAACATTGATACTGTATCTGACTCCAGACCTGACTAACAGTGTTACTGTATCTGACTCCAGACCTGACTAACAGTGATACTGTATCTGACTCCAGGCTTAACAGTGATACTATATCTGACTCCAGACCTGATTAACAGTGATACTGTATCTGACTCCAGACCTGACTAACAGTGATACTGTATCTGACTCCAGACCTGACTAACAGTGATACTGTATCTGACTCCAGACCTGACTAACAGAGATACTGTACCTGACTCCAGACCTGACTAACAGTGATACTGTATCTGACTCCAGACCTGACTAACAGTGATACTGTATCTGACTCCAGACCTGATCTCTCTCTCTCTCGCTCTCTATATCTCTCTCTGTATCTCTGTCTCTCTGTGTCTGTCTCTCTCTCTTTCTTCCTGTGTCTCTCTCTCCCTGTCTCTCTTGTTGTCTGTCTGACTGTCTGTGTGTCTGTCTGACTGTCTGTGTCTGTCTGTCTCTCTCTCTCTGTCGCTCTTGTTGTCTCTCTCTGTCTCTGTCTCTCTCTCTATCTCTGTCTCTCTGTCTGTCTCTCTCTCTCTCTCTCTCTCTCTCTCTCTCTCTCTCTCCCTGTCTCTTGTTGTCTGTCTGTCTGTCTGTCTGTCTGTCTGTCTGTCTGTCTGTCTGTCTGTCTGTCTGTCTGTCTGTCTGTCTGTCTGTCTGTCTGTCTGTCTGTCTGTCTGTCTGTCTGTCTGTCTGTCTGTCTGTCTGTCTGTCTGTCTCTCTGTCTCTCTGTCTCTCTCTCTCTCTCCCCATTTACAATGTTGTTTGTTCTTCACTGGTTGACCTTTTCTTGTGGCAACAGGTGACAAATCTTGATGCTGTGATGTCACACTGTGGAATTTCACCCAGTAGATATGGGAGTTTATCAAAATTGAGTTTGTTTTCTAATTCTTTGTGGGTCTGTGTAATCTGAGGGAAATATGTGTCTCTAATATGGTCACATTGGGCAGGAGGTTAGGAAGTGCAGCTCAGTTTCCACCTCATTATGTGGGCAGTGAGCTCATAGCCTGTCTTCTCTTGGGAGCCATGTCTGCCTACGGCGGCCTTTCTCAATATCAAGGCTATGCTCACTGAGTCTGTACATAGTCAAAGCTTTCCTTAAGTTTGGGTCAGTCACAGTGGTCAGGTATTCTGCCACTGTGTACCCTCTGTTTAGGGCCAAATAACATTCTAGTTTGCTCAGTTTTTTTGTTAATTCTTTCCAATATGTCAAGTAATTATCTTTTTGTTTTCTCATGATTTGGTTGGGTCTAATTGTGTTTCTGTCCTGGGGCTCTGTGGGGTGTGTTTATGAACAGAGCCCCAGGACCAGCTTGCTTAGGGGACTCTTCTCCAGGTTCATCTCTCTGTAGGTGATGGCTTTGTTATGGAAGGTTTGGGAATCGTTTCCTTTTAGGTGGTTGTAGAATTTAACGTCTATTTTCTGGATTTTGATCATTAGTGGGTATCGGCCTAATTCTGCTCTGCATGCATTATTTGGTGTTCTACGTTGTACACGGAGGATATTTTTGCAGAATTCTGCGTGCCGTCTCAGTTTGGTGTTTGTCCCATTTTGTGAAGTCTTGGTTGGTGAGCGGATCCCAGACCTCACAACCATAAAGGGCAATGGGCTCTATGACTGTTTCAAGTATTTTTAGCCAGATCCTAATTGGTATGTTGAAATTTATGTTCCTTTTGATGGCATAGAAGGCCCTTCTTGCCTTGTCTCTCAGATCGTTCACAGCTTTGTGGACGTTACCTGTGGCGCTGATGTTTAGGCCAAGGTATGTATAGTTTTTTGTGTGCTCTAGGGCAACGGTGTCTAGATGGAATGTATATTTGTGGTCCTGGCAACTGGACCTTTTTTGGGACACTGTTGTTTCTGTCTTACTGCGATTTACTGTCAGGGCCCAGGTCTGACAGAATCTGTGCAGAAGATCTAGGTGCTGCTGTAGGCCCTCTAATTTGTTGATGTAAATGTTGAAGAGGGTGGGGCTTAAGCTGCATCCCTGTCTCACCCCACGACCCTGTGGGAAGAAATGTGTGTGTTTTTTGCCTATTTTAACTGCACACTTGTTGTTTGTGTACATGGATTTTATAATGTCTTATGTTTTACCCCCAACACCACTTTCCATCAGTTTGTATAGCAGACCCTCATGCCAAATTGAGTTGAAAGCCTTTTTAGAAATCAATAAAGCATGAGAAGACTTTGCCTTTGTTTGTTTGTTTGTCAATTAGGGTGTGCAGGGTGAATACGTGGTCTGTGGTACGGCAATGTGGTGTAAAGCCAATTTGATATTTGCTCAGTACATTGTTTTCACTGAGGAAATGTAAGAGTCTGCTGTTAATGATAATGCAGAGTAGTTATTGGAGTAAAAAAATCTAGTCTCTGTCTCTTTTTGTCTCTCTCTCTCTCTCTGTCTCTGTCTCTGTCTCTGTCTCTGTCTCTGTCTCTCTCTCTGTCTCTCTCTCTGTCTCTGTCTCTCTCTCTGTCTCTCTCTCTCTCTCTCTGTCTCTGTCTCTGTCTCTCTCTCTCTCTCTCTCTCTCTCTCTCTCCTGTTGCGCAAGGTAGAATCACTCTGTTCCTCTGTAATTATATCTAAACAATGTGTTCTCAACCTCTCTACCACAGGGTTACTGGAACGGGAACAAACTGAAAACAAACTGCTCTGCTTTTAATCTTTTCACAAGTGAGTTCCAAAATGTCTCTTAACGTCCGCCCCAGCTTGAGTCGTTTTATACACGTGATGTCAGAATGCACTCACTGTTCCAAAAAGTGATTTGTTACGCAACAGGACAGTTAAAACACAACGCTGCCTGCTAGTTATCTATAGGCTGTGTTTCAACTTGTCAATTTCAAATTATTTTCACGCACTTCACCAATGTTTCCGCAGATCAAGTATGCAGACATTTGCACAGTCTTCGCACGACTTGGCACATTTTCTGACTGGCGCTCTCGCATTGCCTTGTTGTTTTCCATAAACAAACAATAACTTTGGACGTGTGTGTGTGTTCCTCTTAAAGGAAGTACCTTATTTTCTGTATATTCGCGTTGTTGTTTCTGCTGTAGCATACCGTATGTATGTATGTATGGATCATAATGTAGTTACTAGTTTTATTCACATGTTTTCAAGTACTGGTGACAAATAATGCATTCCGATTATTGCATTATAATGAACACCCGTGACGTCTGTAAAAATACGTTTTTGAAGGTTGTCCTGATTATAATGAGCTAATGCTAAGCTATTTGAAGGTTGTCCTGATTATAATGAGCTAATGCTAAGCTATTTGAAGGTTGTCCTGATTATAATGAGCTAATGCTAAGCTATTTGAAGGTTGTCCTGATTATAATTAGCTAATGCTAAGCTATTTGAAGGTTGTACTGATTATAATGAGCTAATGCTAAGCTATTTGAAGGTTGTTCTGATTATAATGAGCGATTATAATGAGTCCCTGTTAATGAGGCACAATCACAAATAAAATGAAAATAGCTGTGCAGCGACGCTCCCCATCCAACCTGACAGAGCTTGAGAGGATCTGTAGAGAAAGAATGGGAGAAACTCCCTAAATAAAGGTGTGTTTGTAGCCTCATACCCAAGAAGAATTTGAGGCTGTAAAATCGCTGCCAAAGGTGCTTCAACAAAGTACTGAGTAAAGGGTCTGAATACTAAATGTAAATGTGATATTTAAGGTTCTGCAACAACAAAAAACCCTGGGGAAAAAAACCTGCTTTTGCTTTGTCATCATTGGGTATTGTGTTTAGACGGATGTGGGGGACTGACAATGTAATTCATTGGCTGTAAACGTAACAACATGTGAATAAAGGGAAGGGGTCTGAATACTTTTCGAATGCACATGTAGGCATGTAGAGGTCTGAAAAGGGCCTAAAATGGCCACTTTCATCCTGATTTTCTCAGAAAGAGAATCTGAGACAACAAAAATATTATCTTGGGGTGGAATCTGCCTCTTATCGTGTGGAAGTTTCATTCGGGGTCATATTCATTAGTCCACACTGTAGCATAAGGTGTTGTAAACAGAAGAGAAAAACCCTGTTTCGTCCCTCCCCATTTCAGACCACTTGCTTTTAAAGTGACTCTGCGTAGATAATCAACAGCGGGTAGCAGCAGTGTAAAAAGAGGGGAGGGGGTCGTCAATGTAAATAGTCCGGGTGGGACATTTGATTAATTGTTCAGCAGTCTCCTGGCCGTGTTCCTCCTCTCCGTGTCTTCACCACCTCTTCACAGCACTCATGTTCCCGACAACCAATTACCCTTCTCCTCAGCATTGCATCCCAAATGACATCCTATTCCCTATGTAGTGCACTACTTTAGACCGGTCAGAAGCTGTGCACTACATAGGGAATATGGTACGATTTGAGACTCAAACCCAGAGTCTCCCTGGCTTCTCCAATCTCCCTAATGACTGATTGTGATTCAGAGTGATGGCTCAATAGAGAGAGGGGGTGGGGGGTTGTTGTGTTAAAGATGTGTTACGGCTGGTTCTGTCGTTAGTGCTCCGTTAGGAGGGTGGTCGGATCCCTGTCGGGTTCCTGACGCTGCACAGGCCATGCAAATAGAGACGGCTTTATTCACGGCACAGAGATATTTGGGGCTGAGCTGGTTCACTACCATGTCTTATAACAGTCCTCTACTATACTGGACTGGACTGGTTCACTACCATGTCTTATAACAGTCCTCTACTATACTGGACTGGTTCACTACCATGTCTTATAACAGTCCTCTACTATACTGGACTGGACTGGTTCACTACCATGTCTTATAACAGTCCTCTACTATACTGGACTGGACTGGTTCACTACCATGTCTTATAACAGTCCTCTACTATACTGGACTGGTTCACTACCCTGTCTTATAACAGTCCTCTACTATACTGGACTGGTTCACTACCATGTCTTATAACAGTCCTATACTATACTGGACGGGACTGGTTCACTACCATGTCTTATAACAGTCATCTACTATACTGGACTGGTTCACTACCATGTCTTATAACAGTCCTCTACTATACTGGACTGGACTGGTTCACTACCCTGTCTTATAACAGTCCTCTACTATACTGGACTGGTTCACTACCATGTCTTATAACAGTCCTCTACTATACTGGACTGGTTCACTACCATGTCTTATAACAGTCCTCTACTATACTGGACTGGTTCACTACCATGTCTTATAACAGTCCTCTACTATACTGGACTGGTTCACTACCCTGTCTTATAACAGTCCTCTACTATACTGGACTGGTTCACTACCATGTCTTATAACAGTCCTCTACTATACTGGACTGGTTCACTACCATGTCTTATAACAGTCCTATACTATACTGGACTGGACTGGTTCACTATGACACCCTATTCCAACCATATTCCCCAATGGCCTCTGGTCCAAAGTACTACACTACCTAGGGATGTTGGTAGTGTCACGTTCTGACCTTAGTTCCTTTGTTATGTCTTAGTTTTAGTATTGGTCAGGGTGTGATTTGGGTGGGTTGTCTATGTTAGTTTTTCTATGATTTTCTATTTCTGTGCTTGGCCTGATATGGTTCTCAATCAGAGGCAGCTGTCTATCGTTGTCCCTGATTGAGAACCATATTTAGGTAGCCTGTTTTCCTTTGTGTTTGGTGGGTGGTTATTTTCAGTCTTTGTGTGTCTATTGACCAGACAGAACTGTTCCGGTTGTTTTCAGTCTTTGTGTGTCGACACCAGACAGAACTGTTCCGGTTGTTTTCAGTCTTTGTGTGTCGACACCAGACAGAATTGTTCCGGTTGTTTTCAGTCTTTGTGTGTCTATACCAGACAGAACTGTTCCGGTTGTTTCTTTGTTGTTTGTTATTCAGTGTTGAGTTTTTTCCTAAAATAAGATGAACTCTTACGACGCTGCACCTTGGTCCCCTCTTTCTCCCGACGACAACCGTTACAGGTACAAGCACTGTGAACCTGTGGACGGACCGGCTGTGATACGTGACACTGGCACTTTATAATAAACATTTTAATCCTCAGTTGTGTTCATTTGGTTTATTTAAGGAAAACGTTATCGTATTGCCTTGATCACTTAAATATCACGATGAGAAAAATTATACAAATATCCTGGATTTTAATGTTTCATTAATTTAATTAATCTAATTATCTGTGTTTTGTCCATCTCATTCAAACAGCTGTCTGGATATATTAGTCTATTAAATCATTGCCACATCATTCTGCGGTATCATCCTTGACTGTCACAGTCCTGTATTTGTCCATACAGACAGACAGGACATTGAATCTACCATGTTTGTTTCCAATGACTGGTTATGAGATGAGAGTTCTAGAATGGGTCAAAGATACAGCATGTTTGTTATTGCCAGCGTTGTCTGGTGACACATGCAGAAATGAGACAACTATAATTACTATCCCAGAGTTGACCGACCTCCATTAGTCAATGTTGTCCTTTTAGTCCTTTTAAAAGACATCGGTTTCATCTTGAATTGTACCTAAATTGCACCCTACAAAGTGCACCAATTTGGATGAGTGCCCTGTTAGCTCCTGGTCAACAGTAGTGTAGGGTGCCATTTGAGACGTAAAACATATTGATTGTTCTTGTAGTACGAGACCGTCAGATGTTGTAACAGTAGTTGAGATGGTATTTACAGTATGGAATAGAGATAGTATTTACAGTATGGAATAGAGATAGTATTTACAGTATGGAATAGAGATGGCATTTACAGTATGGAACAGGGATGGTATTTACAGTATGGAATAGAGATAGTATTTACAGTATGGAATAGATGGAATCAGTAAAGTGCCGTAGGTCAGAGGTCAACCAATCTTGGTTTACCGTTCTACAGGCCTACTTCAAGTCCTGGCTCAAACCGCAGCAAAACCCACTACAGAGTCAGGTCAAACCCCCATCACCCACTACAGAGTCAGGTCAAACCCCTAGCACCCACTACAGAGTCAGGTCAAACCCCCAGCACCCACTACAGAGTCAGGTCAAACCCCTAGCACCCACTACAGAGTCAGGTCAAACCCCATCACCCACTACAGAGTCAGGTCAAACCCCCATCACCCACTACAGAGTCAGGTCAAACCCCAGCACCCACTACAGAGTCAGGTCAAACCCCAGCACCCACTACAGAGTCAGGTCAAACCCCCAGCACCCACTACAGAGTCAGGTCAAACCCCTAGCACCCACTACAGAGTCAGGTCAAACCCCAGCACCCACTACAGAGTCAGGTCAAACCCCTAGCACCCACTACAGAGTCAGGTCAAACCCCCAGCACCCACTACAGAGTCAGGTCAAACCCCTAGCACCCACTACAGAGTCAGGTCAAACTCCCAGCACCCACTACAGAGTCAGGTCAAACCCCTAGCACCCACTACAGAGTCAGGTCAAACCCCCAGCACCCACTACTGAGTCATGTCAAACCCCCAGCACCCACTACAGAGTCAGGTCAAACCCCAGCACCCACTACAGAGTCAGGTCAAACCCCTAGCACCCACTACAGAGTCAGGTCAAACCCCCAGCACCCACTACAGAGTCAGGTCAAACCCCAGCACCCACTACAGAGTCAGGTCAAACCCCCAGCACCCACTACAGAGTCAGGTCAAACCCCAGCACCCACTACAGAGTCAGGTCAAACCCCTAGCACCCACTACATAGTCAGGTCAAACCCCCAGCACCCACTACAGAGTCAGGTCAAACCCCCAGCACCCACTACAGAGTCAGGTCAAACCCCTAGCACCCACTACAGAGTCAGGTCAAACCTCCAGCACCCACTACTGAGTCAGGTCAAACCCCATCACCCACTACAGAGTCAGGTCAAACCCCCAGCACCCACTACAGAGTCAGGTCAAACCCCTAGCACCCACTACAGAGTCAGGTCAAACCCCCATCACCCACTACAGAGTCAGGTCAAACCCCCATCACCCACTACAGAGTCAGGTCAAACCCCCAGCACCCACTACAGAGTCAGGTCAAACCCCTAGCACCCACTACAGAGTCAGGTCAAACCCCATCACCCACTACAGAGTCAGGTCAAACCCCCAGCACCCACTACAGAGTCAGGTCAAACCCCCAGCACCCACTACAGAGTCAGGTCAAACCCCAGCACCCACTACAGAGTCAGGTCAAACCCCAGCACCCACTACAGAGTCAGGTCAAACCCCTAGCACCCACTACAGAGTCAGGTCAAACCCCCAGCACCCACTACAGAGTCAGGTCAAACCCCTAGCACCCACTACAGAGTCAGGTCAAACCCCCAGCACCCACTACAGAGTCAGGTCAAACCCCTAGCACCCACTACAGAGTCAGGTCAAACTCCCAGCACCCACTACAGAGTCAGGTCAAACCCCCAGCACCCACTACAGAGTCAGGTCAAACCCCAGCACCCACTACTGAGTCATGTCAAACCCCCAGCACCCACTACAGAGTCAGGTCAAACCCCAGCACCCACTACAGAGTCAGGTCAAACCCCCAGCACCCACTACAGAGTCAGGTCAAACCCCCAGGACCCACTACAGAGTCAGGTCAAACCCCCAGCACCCACTACAGAGTCAGGTCAAACCCCCAGCACCCACTACAGAGTCAGGTCAAACCCCAGCACCCACTACAGAGTCAGGTCAAACCCCCAGCACCCACTACAGAGTCAGGTCAAACCCCAGCACCCACTACAGAGTCAGGTCAAACCCCTAGCACCCACTACAGAGTCAGGTCAAACCCCCAGCACCCACTACTGAGTCAGGTCAAACCCCCAGCACCCACTACAGAGTCGGGTGGACTCTGGACCACAGGCGGCTGGGTGGCTGGACCACGGGCTCGGGGGGGGGGGTTCTTAAGCAGACAGTGGGATGTTGGTCGTTGACCCCTGACCTCCATCCTCCTCATCTCTCGCGTCTCCCTTCCCAGCATGCATCTCTCTGAAAACATGAACATCTTTCATGTTTCCTGAAATAATACATCCCAAAACAACTTTTGATGTTTGAGAGAGATGGACATGGAACTTGATGTATTCGTTTTGTGTCTTACAAGTTACTTTTATTATGGCAAAGGAGATAGTGAGGGGGGAGGAGGGAGGGGGCGATGAGGGAGGAATGGAAGGATGGACAAAGATATGGTAGTATCAGTGAGGGAGGGATGGAGGGGGGAGGGAGGGAGGGGGTGGAAGTATGGACAAAGATATGGTAGTGTTAGGGAGGGAGGGAGGGAGGGTGGAAGTATGGACAAAGATATGGTAGTGTCAGGGAGGGAGGGAGGGAGGGGGGGGAAGTATGGACAAAGATATGGTAGTGTCAGGGGGAAGGGGGGTGAAAGGATAGTGTTGGGAGGGAATGGAAGGGTGGACAGGGAGATGGTAGTGTCAGGGAGGGAGGGAGGGAGGGTAGATCTGTGTCTTGGAGGAGGAGATATGTGAGGAGAGGTGAGAGGAGAAGGGAGGAGAGGAGAGGAGAGGAGAGGAGAGGAGAGGAGAGGAGAGGAGGGGAGGGGAGGGAGAGGGGAGGGGAGGAGAGA
>NC_056433.1:87400962-87403462 GCF_018296145.1 Oncorhynchus tshawytscha
CACACCAGGCAGAGACACGTCAGTAGTCCCTAGACTCTGATCCACACCAGGCAGAGACACGTTGGTAGTCCCTAGACTCTGATCCACACCAGGCAGAGACACGTCAGTAGTCCTAGACTCTGATCCACACCAGGCAGAGACACGTCAGTAGTCCCTAGACTCTGATCCACACCAGGCAGAGACACGTCAGTAGTCCCTAGACTCTGATCCACACCAGGCAGAGACACGTCAGTAGTCCCTAGACTCTGATCCACACCAGACAGAGACACGTCAGTAGTCCCTAGACTCTGATCCACACCAGGCAGAGACACGTCAGTAGTCCCTAGACTCTGATCCACACCAGACAGAGACACGTCAGTAGTCCCTAGACTCTGATCCACACCAGGCAGAGACACGTCAGTAGTCCCTAGACTCTGATCCACACCAGGCAGAGACACGTCAGTAGTCCCTAGACTCTGATCCACACCAGGCAGAGACACGTCAGTAGTCCCTAGACTCTGATACACACCAGACAGAGACACGTCAGTAGTCCCTAGACTCTGATCCACACCAGACAGAGACACGTCAGTAGTCCCTAGACTCTGATCCACACCAGGCAGAGACACGTCCCCTAGACTCTGATCCACACCAGACAGAGACACGTCAGTAGTCCCTAGACTCTGATCCACACCAGACAGAGACACGTCAGTAGTCCCTAGACTCTGATCCACACCAGACAGAGACACGTCAGTAGTCCCTAGACTCTGATCCACACCAGACAGAGACACGTCAGTAGTCCCTAGACTCTGATCCACACCAGGCAGAGACACGTCAGTAGTCCCTAGACTCTGATCCACACCAGGCAGAGACAGAGTAGTCCCTAGACTCTGATCCACACCAGACAGAGACACGTCAGTCCCTAGACTCTGATCCACACCAGGCAGAGACACGTCAGTAGTCCCTAGACTCTGATCCACACCAGGCAGAGACACGTCAGTAGTCCCTAGACTCTGATCCACACCAGACAGAGACACGTCAGTAGTCCCTAGACTCTGATCCACACCAGACAGAGACACGTCAGTAGTCCCTAGACTCTGATCCACACCAGACAGAGACACGTCAGTAGTCCCTAGACTCTGATCCACACCAGGCAGAGACACGTCAGTAGTCCCTAGACTCTGATCCACACCAGGCAGAGACACGTCAGTAGTCCCTAGACTCTGATCCACACCAGGCAGAGACACGTCAGTAGTCCCTAGACTCTGATCCACACCAGGCAGAGACACGTCAGTAGTCCCTAGACTCTGATCCACACCAGACAGAGACACGTCAGTAGTCCCTAGACTCTGATCCACACCAGGCAGAGACACGTCAGTAGTCCGTAGACTCTGATCCACACCAGGCAGAGACACGTCAGTAGTCCCTAGACTCTGATCCACACCAGACAGAGAGACGTCAGTAGTCCCTAGACTCTGATCCACACCAGACAGAGACACGTCAGTAGTCCCTAGACTCTGATCCACACCAGACAGAGACACGTCAGTAGTCCCTAGACTCTGATCCACACCAGGCAGAGACACGTCAGTAGTCCCTAGACTCTGATCCACACCAGGCAGAGACACGTCAGTAGTCCCTAGACTCTGATCCACACCAGACAGAGACACGTCAGTAGTCCCTAGACTCTGATCCACACCAGACAGAGACACGTCAGTAGTCCCTAGACTCTGATCCACACCAGGCAGAGACACATCAGTAGTCCCTAGACTCTGATCCACACCAGACAGAGACACGTCAGTAGTCCCTAGACTCTGATCCACACCAGACAGAGACACGTCAGTAGTCCCTAGACTCTGATCCACACCAGGCAGAGACACATCAGTAGTCCCTAGACTCTGATCCACACCAGACAGAGACACGTCAGTAGTCCCTAGACTCTGATCCACACCAGACAGAGACACGTCAGTAGTCCCTAGACTCTGATCCACACCAGGCAGAGACACGTCAGTAGTCCGTAGACTCTGATCCACACCAGGCAGAGACACGTCAGTAGTCCCTAGACTCTGATCCACAACAGACAGAGACACGTCAGTAGTCCCTAGACTCTGATCCACACCAGGCAGAGACACGTCAGTAGTCCCTAGACTCTGATCCACACCAGACAGAGACACGTCAGTAGTCCCTAGACTCTGATCCACACCAGACAGTGACACGTCAGTAGTCCCTAGACTCTGATCCACACCAGGCAGAGACACGTCAGTAGTCCCTAGACTCTGATCCACACCAGACAGAGACACGTCAGTAGTCCCTAGACTCTGATCCACACCAGACAGAGACACGTCAGTAGTCCCTAGACTCTGATCCACACCAGGCAGAGACACGTCAGTAGTCCCTAGACTCTGATCCACACCAGACAGAGACACGTCAGTAGTCCCTAGACTCTGATCCACACCAGACAGAGACACGTCAGTAGTCCCTAGACTCTGATCCACACCAGGCAGAGACACGTCAGTAGTCCGTAGAC
>NC_056433.1:87408462-87415962 GCF_018296145.1 Oncorhynchus tshawytscha
CACATTACACAGTAACACACTTTACCTCCACTAACTACCAACTAACTACCAACACATTACACAGTAACACACTTTACCTCCACTAACTACCAACACATTACACAGTAACAAACTTTACCTCCACTAACTACCAACACATTACACAGTAACACACTTTACCTCCACTAACTACCAACTAACTACCAACACATTACACAGTAACACACTTTACCTCCACTAACTACCAACTAACTACCAACACATTACACAGTAACACACTTTACCTCCACTAACTACCAACACATTACACAGTAACACACTTTACCTCCACTAACTACCAACTAACTACCAACACATTACACAGTAACACACTTTACCTCCACTAACTACCAACTAACTACCAACACATTACACAGTAACACACTTTACCTCCACTAACTACCAACTAACTACCAACTAACTACCAACACATTACACAGTAACACACTTTACCTCCACTAACTACCAACACATTACACAGTAACACACTTTACCTCCACTACCATCACAACACAGTGCTTCGGTTGTTTATTTAAGTTGGTCTGAATTTCAGCCTTGTAGTGGGATAGTTCTAATTTTTTGGAAAGTGTTATTGATTTCTAATAATAAAATTAGTCTTGACCCAGCTATATCAGTAATAGATATCAGATGAATTTAAGAGCAACTTGAAACTAGTGAAAAGCCTTGGGCACTGAGATAAATTGTTTGACACACAATAAATGTAGGACACCACAGTTTTCAAAACAAACTAATCATGTTTGGGAAAGGAGAGGAAGAGCTCGGGGGACGTGCGGCAGGAAAAGAGATCACGGCTGGTACTGATTTGATATGAGGGATGTTGGGTCAGAGTCACGGCTGTAACCAGGGTCTGAGTGTTAGTGAGGTATAGAGAAAGTATTTTATCAACAAGAAAAGAAACATATGTTTTATCAAACTTTTTTGTGACTAACATAATCATCGAGGGTCCCCTGGAGGTCAGGGCCCCTGTGTGCCCGGTCGGTAATTAGTTTAGTTAGGTGGCTAGACTAATTTACCAATCTGAACATGTTTACAGGTTAATTGAGTGACTCAGTGAGTGGCTTATAACAAGAGGGAAACTGCTGGTGTCTATTCTACTATGCTAACTCTCAACAGTAAGTCGAGATCCTGATTGAGTTACAAAGAAAAGCGTGTTTTTTACTTCAGTGCTGTTTGTCTCTTGTCTGAGCTTAGAGGGAGACCCTCATCAGCCGAGCAAGGTTAGAGACAGAGAGGGAGGTGCCCTGGTCACATGATCTGACCTGGGTAGAGAGAGGGACGTGTCCTGGTCACATGACCCCTCTCCCTGACCCCTGGCTGTGTCTCCCCTCTCTCTGACCCTGTGACCCCTGGCTGTGTCTCCCCTCTCCCTGACCCCTAGCTGTGTCTCCCCTCTCCCTGACCCCTGACCCCTGGCTGTTGCTGCTCCCCTCTACCTGACCCCTGGCTGTGTCTCCCCCCTCTCCCCCCTGACCCCTGGCTGTGTCTCCCCTCTCTCTGACCCCTGGCTGTGTCTCCCCTCTCCCTGACCCCTGGCTGTGTCTCCCCTCTCCCTGACCCCTGGCTGTGTCTCCCCTCTCCCCTGACCCCTGGCTGTGTCTCCCCTCTCCCTGACCCCTGGCTGTGTCTCCCTCTCTCCCCCTGACCCCTGGCTGTGTCTCCCCTCTCCCTGACCCCTGGCTGTGTCTCCCTCTCCCTGACCCCTGGCTGTGTCTCCCTCTCCCTGACCCCTGGCTGTGTCTCCCCTCTCTCTGACCCTGTGACCCCTGGCTGTGTCTCCCTCTCCCTGACCCCTAGCTGTGTCTCCCCTCTCTCTGACCCCTGGCTGTGTCTCCCCTCTCCCTGACCCCTGGCTGTGTCTCCCCTCTCTCTGACCCTGTGACCCCTGGCTGTGTCTCCCCTCTCCTGACCCCTGGCTGTGTCTCCCTCTCTCTGACCCCTGGCTGTGTCTCCCCTCTCCCTGACCCCTAGCTGTGTCTCCCTGACCCCTGACCCCTGGCTGTTGCTGCTCCCCTCTACCTGACCCCTGACCCCTGGCTGTGTCTCCCATGCTTCTCCTCTCTCCCTAACCCCTGACCCCTGGCTGTGTAACCCCTCTCTCTGACCCTGTGACCCCTGGCTGTGTCTCCCCATTCCCTGACCCCTGGCTGTGTCTCCCCTCTCCCTGACCCCTGTCTGGGTCTCCCCTGCCTCTTGCTGCTCCCCTCTACCTGACCCCTGACCCCTGGCTTTGTTTCCTTTGCCTCCTGCTCCTCTCTCCCTGACCCCCGGCAGCTAGCTTACTGTCTTGCTGCCTGCCTGTCTCCCTACCTACCTGTCTTGCTGCCAGCCTGCTGTCTTGCTGCCTGCCTGTCTCCCAGCCTGCCTGTCTGGCTGCCAGCCTGCCTGTCTTGCTGCCTGCCTGTCTCCCTGCCTGCCTGTCTTGCTGCCAGCCTGCTGTCTTGCTGCCTGCCTGTCTCCCTGCCAGCCTGTCTTGCTGCTTGCCTGTCTGTCTTGCTGCCTGCCTGTCTCCCTGCCAGCCTGTCTTGCTGCCAGCCTGTCTGTCTCCTGGTCTGCCAGCCTGTCTTGCTGCCAGCCTGTCTGTCTCCCTGCCAGCCTGTCTTGCTGCCAGCCTGCCTGTCTCCCTGCCTGTCTTGCTGCCAGCCTGTCTGTCTCCCTGCCTGTCTTGCTGCCAGCCTGCCTGTCTTTAGTATCTGTGTCCTTTCTGCAGGCCTAGAAGGCTGTGTTCATCTAAAGAACACACACACACACACACACACACATGTGATTACACACACACACACACACACACACACACACACACACACACACACACACACACACACACACACACACATGTGATTACAAACTCTATCACCATATACCTAAATAGTGCACACACACACACACACACACACACACACACACACACACACACACATGTGATTACACACACACACACACACACACACACACACACACACACACACACATGTGATTACACACTCACACGTGTTTACACACACACACACACACACACACGTGATTACACACACACACACACACACACACACGTGTTTACACACACACACACCCACACCCAAACACACACACACACACACATGTGATTACACACACACACACACCCACACCCAAACACACACACACACACGCACACGTGTTTACACACACACACACACCCAAACACACACACAAAGACAGACATGCACAGACAGGTCAACAAACATATTTCTGAGGCTATGCACCCCATACACACACACACACACACACACACACACACACACACACACACACACACACACACACACACACACACACACACACACACAGGCTATGCACCCCACACACACACACACACACACACACACACACACACAGGCTATGCACCCCATACACACACACACACACACACACACACACACACAGGCTACACACCCACATACACACACACACACACACACACACACACACACACACACACACACACACACACACACACACACATACATACACACACACACACACACACACACACACACACACACACACACACACACACACACACACACAGGCTATGCACCCCATACACACACACACACACACACACACACACACACACACACACACACACACACACACACACACACAGGCTATGCACCCCATACACACACACACACACACACACACACACACACACACACACACACACACACACACAGGCTATGCACCCCATATACACACACACACACACACACACACACACACACACACACACACACAGGCTATGCACCCCATACACACACACACACACACACACACACACACACACACACACACACACACACACACACACACACACACATACACACACACACACACACACACACACACACACACACACACACACACACACACACACACACACACACACACACACACACACACACACACACACACACACACACACACACACACACACACACACACACACACACACACACACACACACACACACACACACACACACACACACACACACACACACACACAGGCTATGCACCCCATACACACACACACACACACACACACACACACACACACACACACACACACACACACAGGCTATGCACCCCATACACACACACACACACACACACACACACACACACACACACACACACATCGTGTTTGTGAAGTTCTTTTAGTAGGAAAAGTAACAAGTCACAGAAAGGAGTCTGAAAGCTTTTTGTCGGTATGATCTGAAACATTTCTATGCGTCTGTATATGAAACTGTGAGAGCAGGAGCCTTACCAGGGCTGGGAGTGAGTGGCTGAATGACAGGAGTCTTGCTGGGAGTGAGTGGCTGAATGACAGAGCCTTGCCAGGGCTGGGAGTGAGTGGCTGAATGACAGAGTCTTGCCAGGGCTGGGAGTGAGTGGCTGAATGACAGGAGTCTTGCCAGGGCTGGGAGTGAGTGGCTGAATGACAGGAGTCTTGCCAGGGCTGGGAGCCCTATTCCCTAGTGGCTGAATGACAGGAGTCTTGCCAGGGCTGGGAGTGAGTGGCTGAATGACAGGAGTCTTGCCAGGGCTGGGAGTGAGTGGCTGAATGACAGGAGTCTTGCCAGGGCTGGGAGTGAGTGGCTGAATGACAGGAGTCTTGCCAGGGCTGGGAGTGAGTGGCTGAATGACAGGAGTCTTGCCAGGGCTGGGAGCCCTGAGTGGCTGAATGACAGAGTCTTGCCAGGGCTGGGAGTGAGTGGCTGAATGACAGGAGTCTTGCTGGGAGTGAGTGGCTGAATGACAGAGCCTTGCCAGGGCTGGGAGTGAGTGGCTGAATGACAGAGTCTTGCCAGGGCTGGGAGTGAGTGGCTGAATGACAGGAGACTTGCTGGGAGTGAGTGGCTGAATGACAGGAGCCTTGCCAGGGCTGGGAGTGAGTGGCTGAATGACAGGAGACTCGTAGGATTGTGTCCCAAACTGTACCCTTTCCCCTATATAGTGCACTACTTTAGACCAGAGCCCTATTCCCTATATAGTGCACTACTTTAGACCAGAGCCCTATTCCCTATATAGTCCACTACTTTTGACCAGAGCCCTATTCCCTATATAGTGCACTACTTTAGACCAGAGCCCTATTCCCTATATAGTGCACTACTATAGACCAGAGCCCTATTCCCTATATAGAGCACTACTTTTGACCAGAGCCCTATTCCCTATATAGTCCACTACTTTTGACCAGAGCCCTATTCCCTATATAGTGCACTACTTTAGACCAGAGCCCTATTCCCTATATAGTGCACTACTTTAGACCAGAGCCCTATTCCCTATATAGTGCACTACTATTCCCTATACCTACAGAGCCCTATTCCCTATATAGTGCACTACTTTTGACCAGAGCCCTATTCCCTATATAGTCCACTACTTTTGACCAGAGCCCTATTCCCTATATAGTCCACTACTATAGACCAGAGCCCTATTCCCTATATAGTCCACTACTATAGACCAGAGCCCTATTCCCTATATAGTCCACTACTATAGACCAGAGCCCTATTCCCTATATAGTGGTACTACTATAGACCAGAGCCCTATTCCCTATATAGTGGTACTACTATAGACCAGAGCCCTATTCCCTATATAGTGGTACTACTATAGACCAGAGCCCTATTCCCTATATAGTGGTACTACTATAGACCAGAGCCCTATTCCCTATATAGTCCACTACTATAGACCAGAGCCCTATTCCCTATATAGTCCACTACTTTTGACCAGAGCCCTTAATTTACCATTTCCTTTGTGCACTGAAATGAATTGCGCCAGCACTCCGAAATCGATATGCCGCCCTGTGTTGCTGCTGCTCTCTCCAGAGCCTCTGGGAAAGGACCAAGGCCGGGGACGCTCTCCTCCTCGCCAGGTGACGGGTTACGAGGCAGGGAGGGAGGGGGGAAGTAAGGGGGACCAGCCTGTTGTATTTTAGGCTCCCAGATGAAATGGAAGCAGAGTTTGTTTCGTCGTAAAAGTTGGAGCAGAGTAAGGAACGCTCCGCAGAACTTTCAGCCGGCGTTGGATGAGGCTTTATGGTTCACAGACATCAAAACAGTTGTGTTTGCTTTAGTTGGTATTCTCCCTGGCATAAGGGAGGGGGGGTAAGGAAATGTGTGAATTATATAAGTCCCATTTGCTCACTCTCTGAAATCCATCGAGGAGAGAGAGATGCCATTTTTGGTTTGACACAAATATACCTAGTTTGTGTTGCTATGCTGTCAGTGTGGCATAGTGAGTTAGCTCATTGTAGGTCATATTGAATAACCCACTGTGGTGATATACTCCTGAGAGTTGTTTTATTGCTGTTACACTCCTGGCTTTGCTCTTGTTTTTTTTTTTTTTGGGGGGGACTTATGAAAGGTCTAACTACAATGTCACTAGAAATGTTTTCTCTAGTTTGAAATAAATGAACAGTAGATAGACAATATCAAAGGCAGGTTTCATGTTAAGTTCAATTGAAGGAGACATAATTTAATCATGGGTCAGCGGGTTCATTAACCCTGTCAGGTACACGTTACAGCTAAACTGAATATGTCGTCTGCTTGGAGACAATACTCTGACTTCCAGGGGGAAGGTAATCTGTGGATGTGCTCTTGAGCAAGGCACTTAACCCTGATGGCATCTGTAAGTGACTCTGCATAGGAGAGTCTGCCAAACTACTGTTCCAGAAGCAATGGCCAGGCTGACAGGATACAGACAAAACAGTGTGAGAATTAGTCCCTGTCTCAGAGAGATCAGTAACCCTTTAGGCCCTGTATCAGAGAGATCAGTAACCCTTTAGGCCCTGTATCAGAGAGATCAGTAACCCTTTAGGCCCTGTATCAGAGAGATCAGTAACCCTTTAGGCCCTGTATCAGAGAGATCAGTAACCCTTTAGGCCCTGTATCAGAGAGATCAGTAACCCTTTAGGCCCTGTATCAGAGAGATCAGTAACCCTTTAGGCCCTGTATCAGAGAGATCAGTAACCCTTTAGGCCCTGTCTCAGAGAGATCAGTAACCCTTTTAGTCCCTGTCTCAGAGAGATCAGTAACCCTATTAGTCCCTGTCTCAGAGAGATCAGTAACCCTTTTAGTCCCTGTCTCAGAGAGATCAGTAACCCTTTTAGTCCCTGTCTCAGAGAGAGAGATCAGTAACCCTTTTAGTCCCTGTCTCAGAGAGATCAGTAACCCTTTAGGCCCTGTATCAGAGAGATCAGTAACCCTTTAGGCCCTGTATCAGAGAGATCAGTAACCCTTTTAGTCCCTGTCTCAGAAAGATCAGTAACCCTTTTAGTCCCTGTCTCAGAAAGATCAGTAACCCTTTTAGTCCCTGTCTCAGAGAGATCAGTAACCCTTTTAGTCCCTGTCTCAGAGAGATCGGTAACCCTTTTAGTCCCTGTCTCAGAGAGATCAGTAACCCTTTTAGTCCCTGTCTCAGAGAG
>NC_056433.1:87420962-87443462 GCF_018296145.1 Oncorhynchus tshawytscha
CCTTGGATTGATGGCAGCATTCGTGTGAAACTGAAGGCACGAACCACTGCTTTTAATCAGGGCAAGGTGTCTGGTAACATGGCTGAATACAAACAGTGCAGCTATTCCCTCCGCAAGGCTATCAAACAAGCTAAGCGCCAGTACAGAGACAAAGTAGAATCTCAATTCAACGGCTCAGACACAAGAGGCATGTGGCAGGGTCTACAGTCAATCACGGACTACAGGAAGAAACCCAGCCCAGTCACGGACCAGGATGTCTTGCTCCCAGGCAGACTAAATAACTTTTTGCCCGCTTTGAGGACAATACAGTGCCACTGACACGGCCTGCAACGAAAACATGCGGTCTCTCCTTCACTGCAGCCGAAGTGAGTAAGACATTTAAACGTGTTAACCCTCGCAAGGCTGCAGGCCCAGACGGCATCCCCAGCCGCGCCCTCAGAGCATGCGCAGACCAGCTGGCCGGTGTGTTTACGGACATATTCAATCAATCCCTATACCAGTCTGCTGTTCCCACATGCTTCAAGAGGGCCACCATTGTTCCTGTTCACAAGAAAGCTAAGGTAACTGAGCTAAACGACTACCGCCCCGTAGCACTCACATCCGTCATCATGAAGTGCTTTGAGAGACTAGTCAAGGACCATATCACCTCCACCCTACCTGACACCCTAGACCCACTCCAATTTGCTTACCGCCCAAATAGGTCCACAGACGATGCAATCTCAACCACACTGCACACTGCCCTAACCCATCTGGACAAGAGAAATACCTATGTGAGAATGCTGTTCATCGACTACAGCTCGGCATTCAACACCATAGTACCCTCCAAGCTCGTCATCAAGCTCGAGACCCTGGGTCTCGACCCCGCCCTGTGCAACTGGGTTCTGGACTTCCTGACGGGCCGCCCCCAGGTGGTGAGGGTAGGCAACAACATCTCCTCCCCGCTGATCCTCAACACTGGGGCCCCACAAGGTATGCGTTCTGAGCCCTCTCCTGTACTCCCTGTTCACCCACGACTGCGTGGCCATGCACGCCTCCAACTCAATCATCAAGTTTGCGGACGACACAACAGTGGTAGGCTTGATTACCAACAACGACGAGACGGCCTACAGGGAGGAGGTGAGGGCCCTCGGAGTGTGGTGTCAGGAAAATAACCTCACACTCAACGTCAACAAAACTAAGGAGATGATTGTGGACTTCAGGAAACAGCAGAGGGAACACCCCCATCCACATCGATGGAACAGTAGTGGAGAGGGTAGCAAGTTTTAAGTTCCTCAGCATACACATCACAGACAAACTGAATTGGTCCACTCACACAGACAGCATCGTGAGGAAGGCGCAGCAGCGCCTCTTCAACCTCAGGAGGCTGAAGAAATTCGGCTTGTCACCAAAAGCACTCACAAACTTCTACAGATGCACAATCGAGAGCATCCTGGCGGGCTGTATCACCGCCTGGTATGGCAACTGCACCGCCCTCAACCGTAAGGCTCTCCAGAGGGTAGTGAGGTCTGCACAACGCATCACCGGGGGCAAACTACCTGCCCTCCAGGACACCTACACCACCCGATGCTACAGGAAGGCCATAAAGATCATCAAGGACATCAACCACCCGAGCCACTGCCTGTTCACCCCGCTGTCATCCAGAAGGCGAGGTCAGTACAGGTGCATCAAAGCTGGGACCGAGAGACTGAAAAACAGCTTCTATCTCAAGGCCATCAGACTGTTAAACAGCCACCACTAACATTGAGTGGCTACTGCCAACACACTGTCAATGACACTGACTCTACTCCAGCCACTTTAATAATGGGAATTGATGGGAAATGATGTAAATATATATCACTAGCCACTTTAAACAATGCTACCTTATATAATGTTACTTACCCTACATTATTCATCTCATATGCATACGTAGATACTGTACTCTATATCATCGACTGCATCCTTATGTAATACATGTATCACTAGCCACTTTAACTATGCCACTTGGTTTACATACTTATCTCATATGTATATACTGTACTCGATATCATCTACTGTATCTTGCCTATGCTGCTCTGTACCATCACTCATTCATATATCCTTATGTACATATTCCTTATCCCTTTACACTGTGTATAAGACAGTAGTTTTTTTTTTTTTTGGAATTGTTAGTTAAATTACTTGTTCGTTATTACTGCATTGTCGGAACTAGAAGCACAAGCATTTCGCTACACTCGCATTAACATCTGCTAACCATGTGTATGTGACAAATAAAATTTGATTTGATTTGATTTGTCTACGATTTTGCGGAAATCAGTCAATAAGGATATCAGTCAATTTAAATAAATCCATTAGACCTTAATCTATAGATTTCACATGACTGGGCAAGGGCACTGCCATGGGTGGGCCTGGGAGGGCATAGGCCCACCCACTTGGGAGCCAGACTCAGCCAATCAGAATGAGTTTTTTTCCCCACCAAAGGGCTTTATTACAGACAGAAATACTCCTCAGCACCAGTCCTCTCCCCTCTGATGATCCCGCAGGTGATGAAGCCGGATATGGAGGTCCTGGGCTGGCGTGGTTGTACATAGTCTGCAGTTGTGAGGCCAGTTGGACGTACTACCAAATTCTTTCAAATGACCTTAGATGCGGCTTATGGTAGAGAAATTAACATTGAATTATCGTGCCATTTGCACGCTCCCTTAAAACTTGAGACATCTGTGGCATTGTGTTGCGTAACAAAACGGCACATTTTGGAATCACCTTTTATCGTCCCCAGCACAAGGTGCACCTGGGTAAGGATCATTCTGTTTAAGCTTATTGATATGCCACACCTGTCAGATGGATGGATTATCTTGGCAAAGGATAAATATAAACTCATTTGCTCAAAACATTTGAGATAAATAAACTTTTTTTGTGCGTATGGAACATTTCTGTGATCTTTTATTTCAGCTCATTAAAAAACAAGGGTCCAGTATTTTACATGTCGAGTGTATAAATATATATATATATATTAATACCGTTACAAAATATATATATATATATTAATACCGTTACAAAATATATATATATATATTAATACCGTTACAAAATATATATATATATATATTAATACCGTTACAAAAAAATATATATATATATATTAATACCGTTAAAAATATATATATATATATTAATACCGTTACAAAATATATATATATATATATATTAATACCGTTACAAAATATATATATATATATATTAATACCGTTACAAAATATATATATATATATTAATACCGTTACAAAATATATATATATATATTAATACCGTTACAAAATATATATATATATATTAATACCGTATATAATATATATAATATATATATATATATTAATACCGTTATATATATATATATATTAATACAAAATATATATATATATATATATATAATACCGTTACAAAATATATATATATATATTAATACCGTTACAAAATATATATTTATATATTAATACCGTTACAAAATATATATATATATATTAATACCGTTACAAAATATATATATATATATTAATACCGTTACAAAATATATATATATATATTAATACCGTTACAAAATATATATATATATATAATACCGTTACAAAATATATATATATATATTAATACTGTTACAAAATATATATATATATATATAATACCATTACAAAATATATATATATATATTAATACCATTACAAAATATATATATATATATATTAATACCGTTACAAAATATATATATATATATTAATACCGTTACAAAATATATATATATATATTAATACCGTTAAAAATATATATATATATAATACCGTTAAAAATATATATATATATATTAATACCGTTACAAAATATATATATATATATATTAATACCGTTACAAAATATATATATATATATTAATAATACCGTTACAAAATATATATATATATATATTAATACCGTTACAAAATATATATATATATATTAATACCGTTACAAAATATATATTTATATATTAATACCGTTACAAAATATATATATATATATTAATACCGTTACAAAATATATATATATATATTAATACCGTTACAAAATATATATATATATATTAATACCGTTACAAAATATATATATATATTAATACCGTTACAAAATATATATATATATATTAATACCGTTACAAAATATATATATATATATTAATACCGTTACAAAATATATATATATATATTAATACCGTTACAAAATATATATATATATATATTAATACCGTTACAAAATATATATATATATTAATACCGTTACAAAATATATATATATATATTAATACCATTACAAAATATATATATATATATTAATACCATTACAAAATATATTTATATATTAATACCGTTACAAAATATATATATATATTCTCAGTGTCGTTAGTTTTGTTTGGTTTTCTGCTGGATTTTTTTATTTGATATGATAGCTGATAGGTCAAATATATATATATATATATATAAATATACTGTCCAGGCTTCCTAATCCTATGTATGCATCTTCAATATTGCAGGGACACATTTTGTCCAGAAGTTGTCTAGGAGGGATTGATTGGATTTGTTGTTGGACAACTGTTTTTTTTTTGGTAGGTTTCTACACTACCTAAATCAAATCAAATCAAAAATCAAATCAAATTTTATTTGTCACATACACATGGTTAGCAGATGTTAATGCGAGTGTAGCGAAATGCTTGTGCTTCTAGTTCCGACAATGCAGTAATAACGAGCAAGTAATCTAACTAACAATTCCAAAAAAAAACTACTGTCATACACAGTGTAAGGGGATAAAGAATATGTACATAAGGATATATGAATGAGTGATGGTACAGAGCAGCATAGGCAAGATACAGTAGATGATATCGAGTACAGTATATACATATGAGATAAGTATGTAAACCAAGTGGCATAGTTAAAGTGGCTAGTGATACATGTATTACATAAGGATGCAGTCGATGATATAGAGTACAGTATCAACGTATGCATATGAGATGAACAATGTAGGGTAAGTAACATTATATAAGGTAGCATTGTTTAAAGTGGCTAGTGATATATTTACATCATTTCCCATCGATTCCCATGATTAAAGTGGCTGGAGTAGAGTCAGTGTCATTGACAGTGTGTTGGCAGTAGCCACTCAATGTTAGTGGTGGCTGTTTAACAGTCTGATGGCCTTGAGATAGAAGCTGTTTTTCAGTCTCTCGGTCCCAGCTTTGATGCACCTGTACTGACCTCGCCTTCTGGATGGCAGCGGGGTGAACAGGCAGTGGCTCGGGTGGTTGATGTCCTTGATGATCTTTATGGCCTTCCTGTAGCATCGGGTGGTGTAGGTGTCCTGGAGGGCAGGTAGTTTGCCCCGGTGATGCGTTGTGCAGACCTCACTACCCTCTGGAGAGCCTTACGGTTGAGGGCGGTGCAGTTGCCATACCAGGCGGTGATACAGCCCGCCAGGATGCTCTCGATTGTGCATCTGTAGAAGTTTGTGAGTGCTTTTGGTGACAAGCCGAATTTCTTCAGCCTCCTGAGGTTGAAGAGGCGCTGCTGCGCCTTCCTCACGATGCTGTCTGTGTGAGTGGACCAATTCAGTTTGTCTGTGATGTGTATGCCGAGGAACTTAAAACTTGCTACCCTCTCCACTACTGTTCCATCGATGTGGATGGGGGGGGTGTTCCCTCTGCTGTTTCCTGAAGTCCACAATCATCTCCTTAGTTTTGTTGACGTTGAGTGTGAGGTTATTTTCCTGACACCTACTCTATCTAGGGTGTTTGGGGTTGGGTTTTCCCCTCTCTCTCCTCACAAGAGTACCCCTCTCCTCTCCTCTCCTCTCCTCTCCTCTCCTCTCCTCTCCTCTCCTCTCCTCTCCTCTCCTCTCCTCTCCTCTCCTCTCCTCTCCCCTCTCCTCTCCCTCCCCTCTCCTCTCCTCTCCTCTCCTCTCACTCTACCCCTCTCCTCTCCTCACAAGAGTACCCCTCTCCTCTCCTCTCCTCACAAGTCCCCTCTCCTCTCCTCTCCCCTCTCCTCTCCTCTCTCCTCTCCTCTCCTCTCCTCTCCTCTCCTCTCCTCTCCTCTCCTCTCCTCTCCTCTCCTCTCCTCTCCCCTCTCCTCTCCTCACAAGAGTACCCATCTCCTCTCGTCTCTCTCTCTCCTCTCCTCTCCTCTCCTCTCCTCTCCTCTCCTCTCTCCTCCTCTCCTCACAAGAGTACTCCTCTCCTCTCCTCTCCTCTCTCCTCTCCTCTCCTCTCCTCTCCTCTCCTCTCCTCTCCTCTCCTCTCCTCTCCTCTCCTCTCCTCTCCTCTCCTCTCCTCTCCTCTCCTCTCCTCTCTCCTCACAAGTGTACCCCTCTCCTCTCCTCTCCTCTCCTCACAAGAGTACTCCTCTCCTCTCCTCTCCTCTCCTCTCCTCTCCTCTCCTCTCCCTCTCTCCTCTCCTCTCCTCTCCTCTCCTCTCCTCTCCTCTCCTCTCCTCTCCTCTCTCCCTCCTCTCCTCTCCTCTCCTCTCCTCACAAGTGTACCCATCTCCTCTCGTCTCCTCTCGTCTCCTCTCCTCTCCTCTCCTCTCCTCTCCTCTCCTCTCCTCTCCTCTCCTCTCCTCTCCTCCCATCTCCTCCTCTCTCTCTCCTCTCTCCTCTCCTCTCCTCTCCTCTCTCTCTCTCTCCTCACAAGTGTAGCCCTCTCCTCTCCTCTCATCTCCTCACAAGAGTACTCCTCTCCCTCTCCTCTCCTCTCCTCTCCTCTCCTCTCCTCTCCTCCCTCTCCTCTCCTCTCCTCTCCTCTCCTCTCCTCTCCTCTCCCTCTCCTCTCCTCTCCTCTCCTCTCTCTTCTCACAAGAGTACCCCTCTCCTCTCCTCTCGCTCCTTTCGCAGTGTGCCAGCTATGGATGACACTCTGCTCTGCTCAACTCTCCTGTCTGTCGTCAGGCTGAGGATTCATGATACTCACTGTCACAACATGACAGCATGATAGGCTCTCCCTGACCCTTAACCTCTCCTCACCATAGCTCTCAGCTCCTCCACAGTGTCTGGAATCTGTGGGGAATCTGTGGGGAACAGGGCAGCTCAGGCTCCTTGCCTGCCAGTTGCTCCGATCCCTGAGTATATAATGGAAGCTGTGGTTCCATCGTGGCTCCATGGCTGCCAGTTTCTCAGATCCCTGAGTATATTATGGAAGCTGTGGTTCCATCGTGGCTCCTTGCCTGCCAGTTGCTCAGATCCCTGAGTATATTATGGAAGCTGTGGTTCCATCGTGGCTCCATGCCTGCCAGTTGCTCAGATCCCTGAGTATATTATGGAAGCTGTGGTTCCATCGTGGCTCCTTGCCTGCCAGTTGCTCAGATCCCTGAGTATATTATGGAAGCTGTGGTTCCATCGTGGCTCCTTGCCTGCCAGTTGCTCAGATCCCTGAGTATATTATGGAAGCTGTGGTTCCGTCGTGGCTCCATGGCTGTCTGCCCCTCAGCTCCCTGACAGAGTGTGTATGATAATGGGGTAGTGACCTTTTCATTACACCCCTCATGAGCCTTACACTGGCTGCCTCTCAACAGACATGTTTCGCTCTCTCTCTCTCTCTCCCTCACCCCTCTCCCTCTCTCTCTCTCTCTCTCTCTCTCTCGCTCTCTCTTGCTTCTCTCTCCCTTTGTCTCAATTTCAGTTCAAGGACCTTCTGTCTCTCTCTCTCTCTGTCAATTCAATTCAAAGGGCTTCATTAGCATGGAAAACATATGTACAAGTATTTGAAGTATGAAAGGGAAAATAAATAGCAGGTGAGGCCCAATATGTCGTTGGCCTTTGGGGCGGCATGTAGCCTAGTGGTTAGAGCAGGTAGTCTAGTGGTTAGAGGCAGGTAGTCTAGTGGTTAGAGCAGGTAGTCTAGTGGTTAGAGGCAGGTAGTCTAGTGGTTAGAGCAGGTAGTCTAGTGGTTAGAGCAGGTAGTCTAGTGGTTAGAGGCAGGTAGTCTAGTGGTTAGACAGCAGGTAGTCTAGTGGTTAGAGCAGGTAGTCTAGTGGTTAGAGCAGGTAGTCTAGTGGTTAGAGGCAGGTAGTCTAGTGGTTAGAGGCAGGTAGTCTAGTGGTTAGAGGCAGGTAGTCTAGTGGTTAGAGGCAGGTAGTCTAGTGGTTAGAGGCAGGTAGTCTAGTGGTTAGAGCAGGTAGTCTAGTGGTTAGAGCAGGTAGTCTAGTGATTAGAGCAGGTAGTCTAGTGGTTAGAGGCAGGTAGTCTAGTGGTTAGAGGCAGGTAGCCTAGTGGTTAGAGGCAGGTAGTCTAGTGGTTAGAGCAGGTACTCTAGTAGTTAGAGGCAGGTAGTCTAGTGATTAGAGCAGGTAGTCTAGTGGTTAGAGCAGGTAGTCTAGTGATTAGAGCAGGTAGTCTAGTGGTTAGAGGCAGGTAGTCTAGTGGTTAGAGGCAGGTAGCCTAGTGGTTAGAGGCAGGTAGTCTAGTGGTTAGACCAGGTAGTCTAGTGATTAGAGCAGGTAGCCTAGTGGTTAGAGGCAGGTAGTCTAGTGGTTAAAGCAGGTAGTCTAGTGGTTAAAGCAGGTAGCCTAGTGGTTAGAGCAGGTAGCCTAGTGGTTAGAGGCAGGTAGCCTAGTGGTTAGAGGCAGGTAGCCTAGTGGTTAGAGCAGGTAGCCTAGTGGTTAAAGCAGGTAGCCTAGTGGTTAGAGCAGGTAGCCTAGTGGTTAGAGGCAGGTAGCCTAGTGGTTAGAGCAGGTAGCCTAGTGGTTAAAGCAGGTAGCCTAGTGGTTAGAGGCAGGTAGCCTAGTGGTTAGAGCAGGTAGTCTAGTGGTTAGAGCAGGTAGCCTAGTGGTTAGAGCAGGTAGCCTAGCGGTTAGAGCAGGTAGCCTAGTAACTAAAAGGTTGAAAGATTGATCCCCGATCTGACAGGGTAAACATCTGTCGTTCTGCCCCTGAACAAGGCAGTTAACCCACTGTTCCTAGGCCGTCATTGTAAATAATTCTTAACTGACTTGCCTAGTTAAATAAAGGTAAACAATTAAAAAATTAAATGTCTTGCTGGGTCTTGCTCTCGTATCCTCAGTGGTCCACTCATACTCTGATTCTGGTAGCAGGCCGTTTCAATATCTTCCAGCCAACCCTCAGATTCATAAAGTAGCAGGCCGTTTCAATATCTTCTAGCCAACCCTCAGATTCATAAAGTAGCAGGCCGTTTCAATATCTTCCAGCCAACCCTCAGATTCTGATGCATAAAGTAGCAGGCCGTTTCAATATCTTCTAGCCAACCCTCAGATTCATAAAGTAGCAGGCCGTTTCAATATCTTCTAGCCAACCCTCAGATTCATAAAGTAGCAGGCCGTTTCAATATCTTCTAGCCAGCCCTCAGATTCATAAAGTAGCAGGCCGTTTCAATATCTTCCAGCCAACCCTCAGATTCTGATGCATAAAGTAGCAGGCCGTTTCAATATCTTCCAGCCAACCCTCAGATTCTGATGCATAAAGTAGCAGGCCGTTTCAATATCTTCTAGCCAGCCCTCAGATTCATAAAGTAGCAGGCCGTTTCAATATCTTCCAGCCAACCCTCAGATTCTGATGCATAAAGTAGCAGGCCGTTTCAATATCTTCCAGCCAACCCTCAGATTCTGATGCATAAAGCATAGTAATGTAATCCTGCAATGATGTCCGAGAGGGGAAAACCATGTTTGGAGTGACTTCCTTGGTGTTGTAATATCAGAAAGGGACGTGACAGTTTCAACATGTATGGAGTTCAGCTTCAACTGAAATCTCTCTCCTTTATTACAGACAACACTACCCAGTTTGTCCAACTTGAGGACATGATATTTGTGGTATGCTGCTCACCACATCTTCCCTCACATTTTTACTGTTCTTCTTCTGGTCTTCTAAAAGGCTGTTGTCATTGTCAGACTCTGATATGACTGTGAGGATACCTTTCCTCTCCACACCTCCATCCCTCTCTCTCCACACCTCCATCCCTCCCCCTCCACCCCTCTATCCCTCTCTCTCCACCCCTCCATCCCTCTCTCTCCACACCTCCATCCCTCCCCCCCTCCACCCCTCTATCCCTCTCTCCCACCCCTCCATCCCTCCCCCCCTCCACCCCTCTATCCCTCTCTCTCCACCCCTCCATCCCTCTCTCTCCACACCTCCATCCCTCCCCCTCCACCCCTCTATCCCCCTCTCTCCACCCCTCCATCCCTCTCTCTCCACACCTCCATCCCTCCCCCTCCACCCCTCTATCCCTCTCTCTCCACCCCTCCATCCCTCTCTCTCCACACCTCCATCCCTCCCCTCCACCCCTCTATCCCTCTCTCTCCACCCCTCCATCCCTCCCCTCCACCCCTCTATCCCCCTCTCTCCACCCCTCCATCCCTCCTCTCCACACCTCTATCCCTCCCCCTCCACCCCTCTATCCCCCTCTCTCCACCCCTCCATCCCTCTCTCTCCACACCTCCATCCCTCCCCTCCACCCCTCTATCCCTCTCTCTCCACCCCTCCATCCCTCCCCCTCCACCCCTCTATCCCTCTCTCTCCACCCCTCCATCCCTCTCTCTCCACACCTCCATCCCTCCCCTCCACCCCTCTATCCCCCTCTCTCCACCCCTCCATCCCTCTCTCTCCACACCTCCATCCCTCCCCCTCCACCCCCTCTATCCCTCTCTCTCCACCCCCTCCATCCCTCTCTCTCACACCTCCATCCCTCCCCTCCACCCCTCTATCCCTCTCTCTCCACCCCTCCATCCCTCCCCCTCCACCCCTCTATCCCCCTCTCTCCACCCCTCCATCCCTCTCTCTCACACCTCTATCCCTCCCCTCCACCCCTCTATCCCCCTCTCCCACCCCTCCATCCCTCTCTCTCCACACCTCCATCCCTCCCCCTCCACCCCCTATCCCTCTTCTCCACCCCTCCATCCCTCCCCCTCCACCCCTCTATCCCTCTCTCTCCACCCCTCCATCCCTCCCCCTCCACCCCTCTATCCCCCTCTCTCCACCCCTCCATCCCTCTCTCTCCACACCTCCATCCCTCCCCATCCACCCCTCTATCCCTCTCTCTCCACCCCTCCATCCCTCTCTCTCCACACCTCCATCCCTCCCCCTCCACACCTCCATCCCTCCCCATCCACCCCTCTATCCCTCTCTCTCCACCCCTCCATCCCTCTCTCTCCACACCTCCATCCCTCCCCCTCCACCCCTCTATCCCTCTCTCTCCACCCCTCCATCCCTCCCCTCCACCCCTCTATCCCCCTCTCTCCACCCCTCCATCCCTCTCTCTCCACACCTCCATCCCTCCCCTCCACCCCTCTATCCCCCTCTCTCCACCCCTCCATCCCTCTCTCTCACACCTCCATCCCTCCCCATCCACCCCTCTATCCCTCTCTCCACCCCTCCATCCCTCTCTCCCACCCCTCCATCCCTCTCTCTCCACACCTCCATCCCTCCCCTCCACCCCTCCATCACTCTCTCTCCACCCCTCCCTCTCCCTACATCCCTCCCTCCCCTACATCCCTACCCCTCCATCCCTCCCTCCCTCTCATCCATCCATCCCTCACTCTCCACCCCCTCCATCCCTCACTCTCCACCCCTCCATCCACCCCTCCCTCCCTCCGTCTCCACCCCTCCCTCTCCCTCCATCCCTCCCTCTCCTCCCCCTCCCTCTCCCTCCATCCCTCCCTCTCCTCCCCTCCCTCCATCCCTCCCTCCCTCTCATCCATCCATCCCTCCCTCTCCACCCCTCGATCCCTCCCCATCCACCCCTCTATCCCTCTCTCTCCACCCCTCCATCCCTCTCTCTCCACACCTCCATCCCTCCCCTCCACCCCTCTATCCCTCTCTCTCC
The DNA here is from genome assembly GCF_018296145.1 of Oncorhynchus tshawytscha. Taxonomy (NCBI): domain Eukaryota; kingdom Metazoa; phylum Chordata; class Actinopteri; order Salmoniformes; family Salmonidae; genus Oncorhynchus; species Oncorhynchus tshawytscha. The sequence continues at coordinate 87,432,781 of NC_056433.1, forward strand.
ACCCCTCCATCCCTCTCTCTCCACACCTCCATCCCTCCCCCTCCACCCCTCTATCCCTCCCTCTCCACCTCTCCATCCTCTCTCTCCACACCTCCATCCCTCCCCATCCACCACTCTCCCTCCCTCTCTCTCCACCCCTCCATCCCTCTCTCTCCACACCTCCATCCCTCCCCTCCATCCCTCATCCCCCCTCTCTCCACCCCCTCCATCCCTCTCTCTCCACACCTCCCCTCCCCATCCACCCCTCCCTCCCTCTCTCTCCACCCCTCCATCCCTCTCTCTCCATCCTCCATCCCTCCCCCTCCACCCCATCCCCCTCCCACCCCTCCATCCCTCTCTCTCCACCCCTCGATCCCTCCCCATCCACCCCTCTATCCCTCTCACTCCACCCCTCCATCCCTCCCTCCCCACACCTCCATCCCTCCCCCCCATCCACCCCTCTATCCCTCTCCACCCCTCCATCCCTCTCTCCCACACCTCCATCCCTCCCCCTCCACACCTCTATCACTCTCTCTCCACCCCTCCCTCTCCCTACATCCCTCCCTCTCCCTACATCCCTACCCCTCCATCCCTCCCTCCCTCTCATCCATCCATCCCTCACTCTCCACACCTCCCTCCATCCCTCACTCTCCACCCCTCCATCCACCCCTCCCTCCCTCCGTCTCCACCCCTCCCTCTCCCTCCATCCCTCCCTCTCCTCCCCTCCCTCCATCCCTCCCTCCCTCTCATCCATCCATCCCTCCCTCTCCACCCCTCGATCCTCCCAGTCTGAGATCTAAATGATGTGTGTGATGGATAACTCAGCTCTTTTTTTCTGGGTGGAAGGAGGGATGGATGGAGGGGTGGAAAGGGAGGGATGGAGGGAGGGGTGGAGAGGGAGCGAGGGAGGGATGGATGGAGGGGTGGAGAGGGAGGGAGGGAGGGATGGATGGAGGGGTGGAGAGGGAGGGAGGGAGGGATGGATAGAGGGGTGGAGAGGGAGGGAGGGAGGGAGGGATGGATGGAGGGGTGGAGAGGGAGGGATGGAGGGGAGGAGGGAGGGAGGGATGGAGGGAGGGGGGAGGGAGGAGAGGGAGCGAGGGAGGGATGGATGGAGGGGTGGAGAGGGAGGGATGGAGGGAGGGGTGGAGAGGGAGCGAGGGAGGGATGGATGGAGGGGTGGAGAGGGAGGGAGGGAGGGAGGGAGGGAGGGGGAGGGATGGATGGATGGAGGGGTGGAGAGGGAGGGAGGGATGGATAGAGGGGTGGAGAGGTAGGGAGGGAGGGAGGGATGGATGGAGGGGTGGAGAGGTAGGGAGGGAGGGAGGGATGGATAGAGGGGTGGAGAGGTAGGGAGGGAGGGAGGGGTGGAGAGGGAGCGAGGGAGGGATGGATGGAGGGGTGGAGAGGGAGGGAGGGAGGGAGGGATGGATGGAGGGGTGGAGAGGGAGGGAGGGAGGGATGGATAGAGGGTGGAGAGGTAGGGAGGGGAGGGAGGGATGGATGGAGGAGGGAGGGATGGATAGAGGGGTGGAGAGGGAGGGAGGGAGGGATGGATGGAGGGGTGGAGAGGGAGGGAGGGAGGGATGGATAGAGGGGTGGAGAGGTAGGGGGGAGGGAGGGAGGGATGGATGGAGGGGTGGAGAGGGAGGGATGGAGGAGGGGGTGGAGAGGGAGCGAGGGGCGAGGGATGGATGGAGGGGTGGAGAGGGAGGGAGGGAGGGAGGGATGGATGGAGGGGTGGAGAGGGAGGGAGGGAGGGATGGATAGAGGGGTGGAGAGGTAGGGATGTAGGGAGAGGGAGGTGTGGAGAGCGAGGGATGGAGGGGTGGAGAGGGAGAGATGGAGAGTAGTGCAGTAGTACTGACCACTACTGACCAAGGCCTTCTCCAGTAAGGCTCGCTGTCAGTCAGCTTGAGGGGATCAATCTATATGCTTCAGGTGATGAGGGCAGGGCAAGCAGATCTCAATAGGACTGAGCCGATCAATACTGGTCTTTTGTCTTGTGGTCAGTCATGTTGTCAAGGATGAGGTTACTCTGTGTGTGTGTGTGTGTGTGTGTGTGTGTGTGTGTGTGTGTGTGTGTGTGTGTGTGTGTGTGTGTGTGTGTGTGTGTGTGTGTGTGTGTGTGTGTGTGTGTGTGTGTGTGTGTGTGTGTGTGTGTCCCATCCCATTCCAGGGAATAGATATTGAAATGTCTGTCACGCAGTGGGCCACCGTGGATCTGAACAGCATCAACAAAACATTCATTCTGGAAAATGTTACGGCCAATCCAGAGACAGGTCAAATGTCAAACTTTGTTCATTTTGTCTCTGCCAATGTCAGCTGGCAGTATTCAGTGCCATCTTTACTCTGCCCCCGCCCATGCCCCCCACCCATGCCCCCCCCCGCCCCTGCCCATGCCCCCCGCCCCTGCCCATGCCCACCCGCCCATGCCCACCCCCCGCCCCTGCCCATGCCCCCCCGCCCCTGCCCATGCCCCCCCCCCGCCCCTGCCCATGCCCCCCGCAGCCGAGTGAGACAGTGGTTATGTCCCAAATGCAACCTTCTACCCTATGTAGTACACTAATCACCCTCTACCGTATGTAGTACACTAACAGAGTTCCATTTGGGAGGCGGCCAACCTGGCCTTGTTAAGTCCTCCTAAAAGGTCACGGCCACGGGCATATATTTTCTGCTATGGATTTTTGTCTTCAGGCAGTGTGTGTGTGTGTGTGTGTGTGTGTGTGTGTGTGTGTGTGTGTGTGTTAGTGAAACACAAGGTCGTTCTCATACGTCAGTCATTACGGGCCGACAGACGACAACACTGTGGCGTGTAACTCGTTATCTCTGTCTTCCCTGTATTGTTTCTCTGTGTGTTTGGTGTCAACGCGCTGAGCCGGGGTAGCAACATAGATGTTAGCTGTAGCGGTTAGCATAGCATTAACTGTGTGGAGCAACATAGATGTTAGCTGTAGCGGTTAGCATAGCATTAACTGTGTGGAGCAACATAGATGTTAGCTGTAGCGGTTAGCATAGCATTAACTGTGTGGAGCAACATAGATGTTAGCTGTAGCGGTTAGCATAGCATTAACTGTGTGGAGCAACATAGATGTTAGCTGTAGCGGTTAGCATAGCATTAACTGTGTGGAGCAACATAGATGTTAGCTGTAGCGGTTAGCATAGCATTAACTGTGTGGAGCAACATAGATGTTAGCTGTAGCGGTTAGCATAGCATTAACTGTGTGGAGCAACAGAGATGTTAGCGGTTAGCATAGCATTAACTGTGTGGAGCAACAGAGATGTTAGCGGTTAGCATAGCATTAACTGTGTGGAGCAACAAATATGTTAGCGGTTACCATAGTGTTAACTGTGTGGGCCAAGATATATGTTAGCGGTTAGCATAGTGTTAACTGTGTGGGCCAAGAGATATGTTAGCGGTTAGCATAGTGTTAACTGTGTGGGCCAACAGAGATGTTAGCGGTTAGCGTTAGTGCTGCCGGAGAGCGCGATAGCCCCGGGATCCAGCTGACCTTCAGGTCAATCAGGCAGCAGGTTGTGAGTTTTGACACAGGCAGCCAACTGTGGAGAGAGGAGCACGGCCCCAGGGTCTCCATGTGTCCTGTCGATGTTTGTTAGGCTAATAAACTGTACACTATCAGCTTCCTGTCTCTTATTAACAGGGCCAGTCAGTGAGGGAAGTTGTGACTGTCATTGTAACCTGCCTCTTTACGTCACAGAGTTGGTCACACACACACACACACACACACACACACACACACACACACACACACACACACACACACACACACACACACACACACACACACACACACACACACACACACACACACACACACACACACACACACATACACACACACACACACACACACACACACTAACACATATGCACACCGTTCTGAGAGAAGAGGAGCGGCAATCTCTGTGTCTGATGATATTGACATTAGCGAGGGACATTTTAAACTGGATGTGACATCTGTGAGCAGGAGGGTGGGTGTGTGTTTGAGGGGTGCAGAGGCGGGGTCATGAGTGCATGAAAACACAAGTGAGTAGTATGATCAGTATGGGAGGGAGGGACCACAGTATGTACAGTTAGTCTGTCTGTCTGTCTAGGTCTGTCTGTCTGTCTGTCTGTCTGTCTGTCTGTCTGTCTGTCTGTCTGTCTGTCTGTCTGTTTCTCTCTAGATCTGTCTGCCTGCCTGCCTCTCTGTCTGTCTGTCTCTCTAGATCTGTCTGCCTGCCTGCCTCTCTGTCTGTCTGTCTCTCTAGGTCTGTCTGTCTGTCTGTTTCTCTCTCTAGGTCTGTCTGTCTGTCTCTCTAGGTCTGTCTGTCTCTCTCTAGGTCTGTCTGTCTCTCTCTAGGTCTGTCTGCCTGCCTCTCTGTCTGTCTCTCTTGGTCTGTCTGTCTGTCTGTCTGTCTGTCTGTCTGTCTGTCTGTCTGTCTGTCTGTCTGTCTGTCTGTCTGTCTGTCTCTCTCTCTAGGTCTGTCTGTCTCTCGTGGTCTGTCTGTCTGTCTCTCTAGATCTGTCTGCCTGTCTCTCTAGGTCTGTCTGTCCATCTGTCTCTCTCTGTAGGTCTGTCTGTCTCTCTAGATCTGTCTGCCTGCCTCTCTGTCTGTCTTTCTCTCTAGGTCTGTCTGTCTCTCTAGGTCTGTCTGTCTGTCTGTGTCTGTCTCTCTAGGTCTGTCTGTCTGTCTGTCTGTCTGTCTCTCTGTCTGTCTGTCTGTCTGTCTGTCTGTCTGTCTGTCTGTCTGTCTGTCTGTCTGTCTGTCTGTCTGTCTGTCTGTCTGTCTGTCTGTCTGTCTGTCTGTGTCTGTCTCTCTAGGTCTGTCTCTGTCTGTCTGTCGGTCTGTATATACACACATACATACACTACTGTTCAGAAGTTTGGAGACACCTACTCATTCCAGGGTTTTCTTTATTTTGACTATTTTCTACATTGTAGAATAATAGTAAAGACATCAACACTATGAAATAACACATATGGAATCATGTAGTAACCCAAAAAGTAGTTTTTTTAAATCTAAAAATGTGCCACCCTTTGCCTTGATGACTGTTTTGCACACTCTTGGCATTCTCTCAACCAGCTTCATGAATGTCACCTGGAATGCATTTCAATTAACAGGTGTGCCTTTTTTAAATAATTTTTTAAAAACCTTTGTTTAACTAGGCAAGTCATAATTCTTAAGTTAATTTGTGGAATTTGAGTTTGAGCCAATCAATTGTTTTGTGACAAGGTAGGGGTGGTATACAGAGGATAGCCCTATTTGGTAAACTACCAAGTCCATATTATGGCAAGAACAGCTCAAATATTCAAAGAGAAACAATAGTCCATCATTACTTTAAGACATGAAGGTCAGTCAATACGGAAAATGTCAAGCACTTTGAAAGTTCAAGTGTAGTCTCAAAAAACATCCATCGCTATGATGAAACTAGCTCTCATGAGGACCGCCACAGGAAAGGAAGACCCAGAGTTACCTCTGCTGCAGAGGAGAAGTTCATTACAGTTAACTGTCTCTCATGAGGACTGCCACAGGAAGGGAAGACCCAGAGTTACCTCTGCTGCAGAGGAGAAGTTCATTACAGTTACCAGCCTCAGAAATTGCAGCCCAAATAAATGCTTCACAGAGTTCAAGTAACAGACACATCTCAACATCAACTGTTCAGAGGAGACTGTGTGAATCAGGCCTTCATGGTCGAATTTATGCAAGAAACCACTACTAAAGGACACCAATAAGAAGAAGAGACTTGCTTGGGTCCAAGAAACACAAGCAATGGACATTAGACCGGTGGAAATCTGTCCTTTGGTCCGGAGTCCAAATTGGCGATTTTTGGTTCCAACCGCTGTGGCTTGTGAGACGCAGTGTGGGTAAACGGATGATCTCCGCATGTGTGGTTCCCACCGTGAAGCACGGAGGAGGAGGTGTGATGGTGTGGGGCTGCTTTGCTGGTGACACTGTTGGTGATTTATTTAGAATTCAAGGCACACTTAACCGGCATGGCTACCAACAGTATTCTGCAGCGATACACCATCCCATCTGCTTTGGGCTTAGTGGGATTCTCATTTGTTTTTTCAACAGAACAATAACCCAACTCACCTCCAGGCTATGCAATGGCTATTTTACCAAGAAGGAGAGAGGCGGATTGCTGCATCAGATGACCTGGCCTCCACAATCCCACCACCTCAACAAATTGAGATAGTTTGGGAAGAGTCGGTCAGCAGAGTGAAGGAAAAGCAGCCAACAAGTGTCCAACATATGTGGGAACTCCTTCAAGACTGAAACACATTCCAGGTGAAGCTGGTTGAGAGAATGCCAAGAGTGTGCAAAGCTATCATCAAGGTAAAGGGTGGCTACTTTGAAGAATCTCAAATATAAAATATATTTTGATTTTAACACTGTTTTGGTTTCTAATATGTGTTATTTCATAGTTTTGATGTCTTTGCTATTATTTTACAATGTAGAAAATATAATTTAAAAATGAAGAAAAACCCTTGAATGAATCGATGTCTAAAACCTTTGACAGGCACATGTACATACTGTATTTCTGTCTAACAGTAAAATGCTTAAGGGCCCAACGCAGAGAGAAATCAAAATTATTGAAAAGTAACAATAAAATTTGAATAAATGGACAATAAGTAACGATAACATGGTTATATACACAGGGTACCAGGTAATAACATGGTTATATACACAGGGTACCAGGTAATAACATGGTTATATACACAGGGTATGAGGTAATAACATGGTTATATACACAGGGTACCAGGTAATAACATGGTTATATACACAGGGTACCAGGTAATAACATGGTTATATACACAGGGTACCAGGTAATAACATGGTTATATACAGGGTACCAGGTAATAACATGGTTATATACACAGGGTACCAGGTAATAACATGGTTATATACACAGGGTACCAGGTAATAACATGGTTATATACAGGGTACCAGGTAATAACATGGTTATATACACAGGGTACCAGGTAATAACATGGTTATATACACAGGGTACCAGGTAATAACATGGTTATATACACAGGGTACCAGGTAATAACATGGTTATATACACAGGGTACCAGGTAATAACATGGTTATATACACAGGGTACCAGGTAATAACATGGTTATATACACAGGGTACCAGGTAATAACATGGTTATATACACAGGGTACCAGGTAATAACATGGTTATATACAGGGTACCAGGTAATAACATGGTTATATACACAGGGTACCAGGTAATAACATGGTTATATACACAGGGTACCAGGTAATAACATGGTTATATACACAGGGTACCAGGTAATAACATGGTTATATACAGGGTACCAGGTAATAACATGGTTATATACACAGGGTACCAGGTAATAACATGGTTATATACACAGGGTACCAGGTAATAACATGGTTATATACAGGGTACCAGGTAATAACATGGTTATATACACAGGGTACCAGGTAATAACATGGTTATATACACAGGGTACCAGGTAATAACATGGTTATATACACAGGGTACCAGGTAATAACATGGTTATATACACAGGGTACCAGGTAATAACATGGTTATATACACAGGGTACCAGGTAATAACATGGTTATATACACAGGGTACCAGGTAATAACATGGTTATATACAGGGTACCAGGTAATAACATGGTTATATACACAGGGTACCAGGTAATAACATGGTTATATACACAGGGTACCAGGTAATAACATGGTTATATACACAGGGTACCAGGTAATAACATGGTTATATACACAGGGTACCAGGTAATAACATGGTTATATACACAGGGTACCAGGTAATAACATGGTTATATACACAGGGTACCAGGTAATAACATGGTTATATACACAGGGTACCAGTACTGAGTTGATATACAGGGGTACCAGGTAATAACATGGTTATATACACAGGGTACCAGGTAATAACATGGTTATATACACAGGGTACCAGGTAATAACATGGTTATATACACAGGGTACCAGGTAATAACATGGTTATATACACAGGGTACCAGGTAATAACATGGTTATATACACAGGGTACCAGTACTGAGTTGATATACAGGGGTACCAGGTAATAACATGGTTATATACACAGGGTACCAGGTAATAACATGGTTATATACACAGGGTACCAGGTAATAACATGGTTATATACACAGGGTACCAGTACTGAGTTGATATACAGGGGTACCAGGTAATAACATGGTTATATACACAGGGTACCAGGTAATAACATGGTTATATACACAGGGTACCAGGTAATAACATGGTTATATACACAGGGTACCAGTACTGAGTTGATATACAGGGGTACCAGGTAATAACATGGTTATATACACAGGGTACCAGGTAATAACATGGTTATATACACAGGGTACCAGGTAATAACATGGTTATATACACAGGGTACCAGTCCTGAGTCGATGTGCAGGGTATGAGGTAATAACATGGTTATATACACAGGGTACCAGTCCTGAGTCGATGTGCAGGGGTACGAGGTAATAACATGGTTATATACACAGGGTACCAGGTAATAACATGGTTATATACACAGGGTACCAGTACTGAGTAGATGTACAGGGGTATGAGGTAATAACATGGTTATATACACAGGGTACCAGTCCTGAGTCGATGTGCAGGGTATGAGGTAATAACATGGTTATATACACAGGGTACCAGTCCTGAGTCGATGTGCAGGGTATGAGGTAATAACATGGTTATATACACAGGGTACCAGTCCTGAGTCGATGTACAGGGGTATGAGGTAATAACATGGTTATATACACAGGGTACCAGTCCTGAGTCGATGTACAGGGGTATGAGGTAATAACATGGTTATATACACAGGGTACCAGTCCTGAGTCGATGTGCAGGGGTATGAGGTAATAACATGGTTATATACACTGGGTACCAGTCCTGAGTCGATGTGCAGGGTATGAGGTAATAACATGGTTATATACACAGGGTACCAGGTAATAACATGGTTATATACACAGGGTACCAGGTAATAACATGGTTATATACACAGGGTACCAGTACTGAGTTGATATACAGGGGTATGAGGTAATAACATGGTTATATACACAGGGTACCAGTATGGAGTCAATGTGCAGGGGTATGGGGTATTAACATGGTTATATACACAGGGTACCAGGTAATAACATGATTATATACACAGGGTACGAGGTAATAACATGGTTATATACACAGGGTACCAGTACTGAGTGAATGTGCAGGGGGTATGAGGTAATAACACAGGGTAATTGAGGTAGATATCAAATGAAAGTTTATTTGTCACGTGCGCCAATTCCAACAGGTGTAGACCTTACAGTGAACTGCTTACTTACAGGCTCTAAGCTCTCGACCCGAGCTTGAATAATTTTTACAATATTACATTGTAAATATTGTACACTCCAGGTGTGCAAAGCTCTTAGACTTACCCAGAAAGACTCACAGCTGTAATCACTCTTAGAGACTTACCCAGAAAGACTCACAGCTGTAATCACTCTTAGAGACTTACCCAGAAAGACTCACAGCTCTTAGAGACTTACCCAGAAAGACTCACAGCTGTAATCACTCTTAGAGATTTACCCATAAAGACTCACAGCTCTTAGAGACTTACCCAGAAAGACTCACAGCTCTTAGAGACTTACCCAGAAAGACTCACAGCTGTAATCACTGTCATAGGGGATTCTAACGTGTATTGACTCAACTCAGGTGTGAATACTGATGCCAATAAGATATTTCTGTAATTCATTATCAATGTATTTGCAAAAAAAAAAAAAAGTCTTAAAAACACATTTTCACCTTGTTATTATGGAGTGTGTAGGTGGATGGGTGAGACAAAGATATATAAATTGAATCCATGTTAAATTCAGGCTGTAACACAAAACAAAATGTGGAATAAGTCAAAGGGTATGAGTGCTTTCTGAAGGCACTGCAGGTATTACAGACTGGGTCAGGGAGAGGTTGAACATGTCAGTGAGCACACTTGCAGTACGCGTCCTGGTAATCCGTCTGGCCCTGCAGCCTTACTCTCGATGGTACAGCTGTAGAACCTTCTAAGGGTCCATGACTCATCTCTTCAGTCCCCTCAGGGGAAGGAGGGACTCAGGAAAAGGTTGAACATGTCAGTGAAGACACTTGCCAGCTTGTCAACGCCTGTTCTGAGTACATTAGAGAGACTGTATTATATCACAGTAGAGAGACTGTATTATATCACAGTAGAGAGACTGTATTATATCACAGTAGAGAGACTGTATTATATCACAGTAGAGAGACTGTATTATATCACAGTAGAGAGACTGTATTATATCACAGTAGAGAGACTGTATTATATCACATTAGAGAGACTGTATTATATCACAGTAGAGAGACTGTATTATATCACAGTAGAGAGACTGTATTATATCACAGTAGAGAGACTGTATTATATCACAGTAGAGAGACTGTATTATATCACAGTAGAGAGACTGTATTATATCACAGTAGAGAGACTGTATTATATCACATTAGAGAGACTGTATTATATCACAGTAGAGAGACTGTATTATATCACAGTAGAGAGACTGTATTATATCACAGTAGAGAGACTGTATTATATCACAGTAGAGAGACTGTATTATATCACAGTAGAGAGACTGTATTATATCACAGTAGAGAGACTGTATTATATCACAGTAG
>NC_056433.1:87448462-87450962 GCF_018296145.1 Oncorhynchus tshawytscha
TTGCGGAGGGAATAGCTGCACTGTTTGTATTCGGTCATGTTACCAGACACCTTGCCCTGATTAAAAGCAGTGGTTCGTGCCTTCAGTTTCACACGAATGCTGCCATCAATCCAAGGTTTCTGGTTAGGGAATGTTTTAATCGTTGCTATGAGAACGACATATTCAACGCACGTTCTAATGAACTCGCACACCGAATCAGCGTATTCGTCAATGTTGTTATCTGACGCAATACGAAACATCTCCCAGTCCACGTGATGGAAGCAGTCTTGGAGTGTGGAGTCAGCTTGGTCGGACCAGCGTTGGACAGACCTCAGCTTGGGAGCTTCTTGTTTTAGTTTCTGTCTGTAGGCAGGGATCAACAAAATGGAGTCGTGGTCAGCTTTTCCGAAAGGAGGGCGGGGCAGGGCCTTATATGCGTCGCGGAAGTTAGAGTAACAATGATCCAAGGTTTTTCCACCCTGGTTGCGCAATCGATATGCTGATAAAATTTAGGGAGTCTTGTTTTCAGATTAGCCTTGTTAAAATCCCCAGCTACAATGAATGCAGCCTCCGGATAAATCGTTTCCAGTTTGCAGAGAGTTAAATAAAGTTCGTTCAGAGCCATCGATGTGTCTGCTTGGGGGATATATACGGCTGTGATTATAATCGAAGAGAATTCTCTTGGTAGATAATGTGGTCGACACTTGATTGTGAGGAATTCTAAATCAGGTGAACAGAAGGATTTGAGTTCCTGTATGTTTCTTTCATCACACCATGTCACGTTAGTCATAAGGCATACGCCCCCGCCCGTCTTCTTACCAGAAAGATGTTTGTTTCTGTCGGCGCGATGCGTGGAGAAACCCGCTGGCTGCACCGCTTCGGATAGCGTCTCTCCAGTTAGCCATGTTTCCGTGAAGCAAAGAACGTTACAGTCTCTGATGTCCCTCTGGAATGCTACCCTTGCTCGGATTTCATCAACCTTGTTGTCAAGAGACTGGACATTGGCGAGAAGAAGGCTAGGGAGTGGTGCACTATGTGCCCGTCTCCGGAGTCTGACCAGAAGACCGCCTCGTTTCCCTCTTTTTCGGAGTCGTTTTTTTGGGTCACCGGCTGGGATCCATTCCGTTGTCCTGGTTGAAAGGCAGAACACAGGATCCGCTTCGTGAAAAACATATTCTTGGTCGTACTGATGGTGAGTTGACGCTGATCTTATATTCAGTAGTTCTTCTCGGCTGTATGTAATGAAACCTAAGATGACCTGGGGTACTAGTGTAAGAAATAACACGTAAAAAAACAAAACACTGCATAGTTTCCTAGGAACGTGAAGCGAGGCGGCCATCTCTGTCGGCGCCGGAAGTTGACATTGATACACCATCCAAAGTGTAATTAGTATCTTCACCGTGTTCAAAGGGAAATTCAATGTCTTATTTAAACTTTTTTTTTTTACCCATCTACCAATCGATTCCCTTCTCTGCAATGCATTGAAAACCATCCCTGGTCTCTGTGGTTGAATCTGTGGTTGAAATTCACTAAATTCAATAAGGGACCTTTCACATAATTGTATGTGTTGTGTACAGAGAGTAGTCAATCAGAAATCTATTGAACATGGAATGAGTCCATGCAACTCATTATGTGATTCGTTTAGCATTTCAGCGTTTCATTCTCTCTCTCTCTCTCGCTCTCTCTCTCTCTCTCTCTCTCTTTCTCTCTCATTCATTTGGAAAATGTTCTACAAACATAACAATAGGTTTGTGTGTAGATCAGTGACACATTTTAAGTCAGCCACCAATTGTGCAAGTTCTCCCACTTAAAAATATGAGAGAGGCCTGTCATTTTCATCATAGGTACACTTCAACTATGACAGACAAAATGGCCCTGTATGTATAACTCACGTATTGTTGGAATTGCAGCTTTGTGATCCTACCTTGAATCTACCTTGATGATTCAGCTTTGTGAAATCTACCTTGAATCTACCTTGATGATTCAGCTTTGTGAATTCTACCTTGAATCTACCTTGATGATTCAGCTTTGTGATCCTACCTTGAATCTACCTTGATGATTCAGCTTTGTGATCCTACCTTGAATCTACCTTGATGATTCAGCTTTGTCATCCTACCTTGAATCTACCTTGATGATTCAGCTTTGTGAATTCTACCTTGAATTCTACCTTGATTCTACCTTGATGATTCAGCTTTGTGATCCTACCTTGATTCTACCTTGATGATTCAGCTTTGTATGTTTTACTCCCTGCCTCTAAAGGATGCTGCTGTTTAATCACCTTCATTTGGTATTTAGTCATTTGTGTGGCATGTTTACATCAAACCGTAATGAAGTCCTGCAGTGGAGACGGTGTATGTTTTTAGATATATGAACTACTAATTCTAAATAGTAACTCTTCTAAACTACCACTATCTATTTAGTTAAAAAAAAAAAAATTAATGTAATGATTTGCATTTTTTTAGTAGAGAATAATTGTTCTGTTCTTCAGTTGGATTGCTGTACTCTGTACTGTCACTTGAAG
>NC_056433.1:87455962-87460962 GCF_018296145.1 Oncorhynchus tshawytscha
CCGTGGTTTATGGATGGAGGGATGGGACCAGGACAGTATTAACCCTGGTTTATGGATGGAGGGATGGAGGGATGGGACCAGGATAGTATTAACCCTGGTTTATGGATGGAGGGATGGGACCAGGACAGTATTAACCCTGGTTAATGGATGGAGAGATGGGACCAGGACAGTATTAACCCTGGTTAATGGATGGAGGGATGGGACCAGGACAGTATTAACCCTGGTTTATGGATGGAGGGATGGGACTAGGACAGTATTAACCCTGGTTTATGGATGGAGGGATGGGACCAGGACAGTATTAACCCTGGTTTATGGATGGAGGGATGGGACCAGGACAGTATTAACCCTGGTTTATGGATGGAGGGATGGGACCAGGACAGTATTAACCCTGGTTTATGGATGGAGGGATGGGACCAGGACAGTATTAACCCTGGTTAATGGATGGAGAGATGGGACCAGGACAGTATTCACCCTGGTTTATGGATGGAGGGATGGGACCAGGACAGTATTAACCCTGGTTTATGGATGGAGGGATGGGACCAGGACTGATGACTCCTGCTGTCCCCAGTCCACCTGGCCATGCTGCTGCTCCAGTTTCAACTGGATGGAGGGATGCTGCTCCAGTTTCAACTGTTCTGCCTTATTATTATTCGACCATGCTGGTCATTTATGAACATTTGAACATCTTGGCCATGTTCTGTTATAACCACTGGTTTATGGATGAAGAGGACTGGCCACCCCAGGACAGTAGCCTGGTTTTCTGGATGGAGGTTTCTTCCTAGGTTTTGGCCTTTCTAGGGAGTTTTTCCTAGCCACCGTGTTCTACACCTGCATTTTGGTTTGGGGGAGGCTGGGTTTCTGGACAGCATTTGAGATATCAGCTGATGTACGAAGGGCTATATAAATAAATTTGATTTGATTTGATTTGTATTAACCCTGGTTTATGGATGGAGGGATGGGACCAGGACAGTATTAATCCTGGTTAATGGATGGAGGGATGTGACCAGGACAGTATTAACCCTGGTTAATGGATGGAGGGATGGGACCAGGACAGTATTAACCCTGGTTTATGGATGGAGGGATGGAGGGATGGGACCAGGACAGTATTAACCCTGGTTTATGGATGGAGGGATGGGACCAGGACAGTATTAACCCTGGTTTATGGATGGAGGGATGGGACCAGGACAGTATTAATCCTGGTTAATGGATGGAGGGATGTGACCAGGACAGTATTAACCCTGGTTAATGGATGGAGGGATGGGACCAGGACAGTATTAACCCTGGTTTATGGATGGAGGGATGGAGGGATGGGACCAGGACAGTATTAACCCTGGTTTATGGATGGAGGGATGGGACCAGGACAGTATTAACCCTGGTTTATGGATGGAGGGATGGGACCAGAACAGTATTAACCCTGGTTTATGGATGGAGGGATGTGACCAGGACAGTATTAACCCTGGTTTATGGATGGAGGGATGGGACCAGGACAGTATTAACCCTGGTTAATGGATGGAGGGATGGGACCAGGACATTATTAACCCTGGTTTATGGATGGAGGGATGGGACCAGGACAGTATTAACCCTGGTTAATGGATGGAGGGATGGGACCAGGACAGTATTAACCCTGGTTTATGGATGGAGGGATGTGACCAGGACAGTATTAACCCTGGTTAATGGATGGAGGGATGGGACCAGGACAGTATTAACCCTGGTTAATGGATGGAGGGATGGAGGGATGGGTCCAGGACAGTATTAACCCTGGTTTAAGGGTTAAAGTAGTGCACTACCCTATGGGCCCTGGTCTATAGTAGTACACTACCCTATGGGCCCTGGTCTATAGTAGTACACTACCCCTATGGGCCCTGGTCTATAGTAGTACACTACCCTGTTCTATATTAGTACACTACCCTGGTCTATAGTAGTGCACTACCCCTATTGACCCTGGTCTATAGTAGTGCACTACCCCTATGGACCCTGGTCTATAGTAGTACACTACCCCTATGGACCCTGGTCTATAGTAGCGCACTACCCTGGTCTACAGTAGTACACTACCCCTATTGGCCCTAGTCTATAGTAGCGCACTACCCTGGTCTATAGTAGTACACTACCCCTATGGGCCCTGGTCTATAGTAGTACACTACCCTGGTCTGTAGTAGTGCACTACCCCTATGGGCCCTGGTCTATAGTAGTACACTACCCTATGGGCCCTGGTCTATAGTAGTACACTACCTTGGTCTATAGTAGTGCACTAGTTCTTAAGATCAAAAGATTTGATTAGATAGGAAGAATAACCCAGGAACTATGGACCCTGGTCTATAGTAGTGCACTACCCCTATGGACCCTGGTCTATAGTAGTGCACTACCCCTATGGACCCTGGTCTATAGTATTACACTACCCCAATGGACCCTGGTCTATAGTAGCGCACTACCCTGGTCTATAGTAGTACACTACCCTATGGACCCTGGTCTATAGTAGCGCACTACCCTGGTCTATAGTAGTACACTACCCCTATTGGCCCTAGTCTATAGTAGCGCACTACCCTGGTCTATAGTAGTACACTACCCCTATTGGCCCTAGTCTATAGTAGCGCACTACCCTGGTCTATAGTAGTACACTACCCTATGGGCCCTGGTCTATAGTAGTACACTACCCTATGGACCCTGGTCTATAGTAGTGCACTCCATAAGGAATAGGGTGCAATTTGAGACACATTCCTATATAACCTGGAGATGCATATGAAGCAGGCAGGGCAGTTGACTGAGTCATAGTGTATTTTAGTGCTGCCAGGCGCTGCTCCTCCCTTGCCTGCTATATGCAGAACATGTCTTCAGTACGTAAAAGCTAGATAATCTGTGCTCTCGGAGTTCTTAAGATCAAAAGATTTGATTAGATAGGAAGAATAACTATAATGTTTCCTTGCAGGAACTTCATTTGTGACTGACGAGAGACAAGACAGTGCTGTTGTAATTCTTTTAAATCTGTATTTGTTGGTGGATAAACAGAGACTCTTTGGTTCTGCAGAGGATTCAAAACTCTACTATTATCGTTCTGTTGTACAGAACTCTGAAAGTCTTCCGTCTGTGACCAGTCCCAATGCTCCGGTCACCGGCTACAAGCGTATGGTCATCCCGACTCAGCCTCCTCTGACGGCCACTAAGAAGTCCGGGGCCCCAGGTGGAACACTGCCCCGTTCCCAGGCGGAGCACTCCCCCTCCTCTGCCTCCCCAGTGGCCAGGCCTCAGTTCCATACGGTGCCACAGCCAGTCCCAGCCACCTACGCCACAGCCTCCACCCCCAGCCAGCCCACCTTCAATGTACAGGTACACAAATCCTGGCTGGTACCCATATCCTGTTGTTGTGCCCTTGAGCAAGGAACTGCACTGAAAGGGATACATCAGGATTTTGACAATGATGTCCTTTATCTACTTCCCCAGATTCAGATGAACTTGTAGATACCAATTTGTATGTCTCTGTGTCCAGTGTGAAGGAAGTTAGAGGTCGTTTCTCGAGCCTATGCTGACTAGTGTTAGCACAATGACTGGGAGTCTATGGGTATCTGCTAGCGTTAGCACAATGACTGGAAGTCTATGGGTATCTGCTAGCGTTAGCACAATGACTGTAAGTCAATGACTGGACGCTGCAGCTGATCATTTCCTTCAACCTGACTGTCTGTCTGTCTGTCTGTCTGTCTGTCTGTCTGTCTGTCTGTCTGTCTGTCTGTCTGTCTGTCTGTCTGTCCAGAGCACTATGTGGAATAGGTTGCTATTTGAGACAGACCCAGTGTCTCTGTGACCACTGACATCATCTTCTTCGCCCCAGGTGAGGTCTGCCCAACCCGCCGCCCAGCACCAGTCCCCAGGACCCCCCCAGCAGTTTGCCCAGCAGCCGATCCGGAGCCCAGCCCAGGTCCAGTACACGCCTTGTTTGTTGATGTTTGTTGATGTTTATGCTTTATTATAGACAGCTAGAAAACAGATCGGGAGATAGAATGGGAGGATACAAAGTAGGAGACAAAGTAGGAAGGGATTGAACCCTGGTCTTCGATGATGAAGGAGATGTGTTAGAGCTTAGAGTGTTATTAATCATTTGAGCACATCTCTTCACAGGTCCAGTACGTGTCTGCTCAGCCACAAGGCCCTGACTCGGCCTACGGGCCCCCTCAGCCAGGCTTCGTCCCTCAGCCAGGCTCTGCACCACAAGGTGTCTATTCTACCAGACTTTTCAGTCAACATTAACACACACTATTTATACTATTTATACTAGTCCATTTGCACTTCTACCATGTTATCTAAAAGTGCTTGACAAACTGTTTCCAATACATTTGAAATGTATTTAGAAACTAGTAAAATGTACCAAAACAGTTTTTCTGGTGTTTGTGAAAACAAAGACAAGTAGAATCCCATTTGTGTATGACAGTAGTTTTTTTTTCTGTCTGGAATTGTTAGCTAGATTACTTGCTCGTTATTACTGCATTGTCGGAACTAGAAGACAAGCATTTCGCTAGCATTAACATCTGCTAACCATGTTATGTGACAAATAAAATTTGATTTGATTTGATTTGATTTTATTGTTACAATTAAGTTTGTGCTAAAAATGTCATGTGTTATTAGTGTAATTACTGTATTTCTCAACTCATTTTGAACATGTACATGGCGTTTCTGATAGGGTACCCACAACAGGCCTACCCTGGACCAGGAGGGTACGGGGGAGAACCAGGAGGGTACGGGGGAGAACCAGGAAACACCTGGAGACCCCAGCCTAGCTATACTGCTGCTCCTACCCAGCAGGGCTTCCCACAACCTGTCCCTAAGAAGACCTACATCACTGACCCTCCTGCCAGCCTGGTGCCTCCTGTACACCTCGCCCCACAGAAGGTAAGAACTGAGCCCTGTGGCTTTTATACCCTGGGCTGGACATTCAGGATATTGGGTACTTACCAGCGGAGCTGGTAGACAGTGATTTCGGGAGAAAAAAAAATCTGTGCCTATCGCAGGGCCAT
>NC_056433.1:87465962-87468462 GCF_018296145.1 Oncorhynchus tshawytscha
GTCTGTCATAGTTGAAGTGTCCCTATGATGAAAATTACAGGCCTCTCTCATCTTTTTAAGTGGGAGAACTTGCACAATTGGTGGCAGACTAAATACTGTTTTGCCCCACTGTACCATTTTCATTTGGAAAAGAAGTCATTGGTTGCCATCCCACACAGATTCCACTCTTTCTGGGAACAGATGTTTGATACGTCCCTCTCTTGGAAACAGGTTGTTGGTTTGATTTATAAAACCACATTCAAATTCACAATAGGAATGCGTCTGTTGAATATAGTGTAAACATTTATTTCACTCGAGCAAGATTATACAAATATGAAGATTTGTTTTTTGTTGTTGTCGTGGACGCTTTGTTATGTGTCTTCTGGTATTGCCCCATAGATGGTATTGCCCCATAGTTGGTATTGCCCCACAGTTGGTATTGCCCCACAGTTGGTATTGCCCCACAGTTGGTATTGCCCCACAGTTGGTATTGCAACATAGTTGGTATTGCCCCATAGTTGGTATTGCCCCATAGTTGGTATTGCCCCATAGTGGGTATTGCCCCATAGTAGGTATTGCCCCATAGTAGGTATTGCCCCACAGTTGGTATTGCCCCATTGTTGGTATTGCCCCATAGTTGGTATTGCCCCATAATTGGTATTGCCCCATAGTTGGTATTGCCCCCAGTTGGTATTGCCCCATAGTAGGTATTGCCCCATTGTTGGTATTGCCCCACAGTTGGTATTGCCCCATAGTAGGTATTGCCCCCAGTTGGTAAACCCCATAGTATTGGTTGACCCCAGGGACAGATGCAAGCCCCATAGTACAATGTATTCTGCCCCAGAACATTTTATTGCCCCTGTTAGTATGGTATTATTTTCCAAAATAACTGTTGGTACTTTATTCCCACAGTTGGTATTGCCCCATAGTTGGTATTGCCCCTAGTCAATGGTTATACCCCATATTAGTTGGTATTGCCCCATGTTAATTGCCCCATATTACTGGTCAATGCCCCACAGTTGGTATTACTGCCCAATGGTTATACATTATTACAGTCAATGGTTATACCCCATAGTACTGGTCATGCCCCAACAGTTGGTATTGCCCCACTGGTCAATGGTTAAACACAGTTACTGGTATTAAACCACAGTTGGTATTGCCCACAGTTGGTATTGCCCCATTGTGGTAATGGTTAAACCATAGTTGGTCAATGCCCCATAATTGGTATTGCCCCAATGGTTATACAAACTGGTTATATTGGTTGACTTATTACTGGTCACAGATGCAAGACGATATACAATGTCTTGATTCTGCTGGGGAACATTTTCATTAAAAAAAACATGTTAGTATTAGATTATTTTCCAAAATAACTGTCAAATACTATTATTCACTAGAAGGGCAAAAAGAAAGCTGTTGTTAAGATATTACTGGTCAATGGTTATACACTATATTACTGGTCAATGGTTAAACACTATATTACTGGTCAATGGTTATACACTATATTACTGGTCAATGGTTATACACTATATTACTGGTCAATGGTTATACACTATATTACTGGTCAATGGTTATACACTATATTACAGGTCAATGGTTATACACTATATTACTGGTCAATGGTTATACACTATATTACTGGTCAATGGTTATACACTATATTACTGGTCAATGGTTATACACTATATTACAGGTCAATGGTTATACACTATATTACTGGTCAATGGTTATACACTATATTACTGGTCAATGGTTATTAAACTATATTACTGGTCTTCCCTATATTACTGGTCAATGGTTATACACTAATTACTGGTCAATGGTAAACAGTTTCTGATCTTCCCTGCACTGGTCAATGGCCCCATACCTAGCGTTATGGTCAACAGTTTCTGATCTTCCTGGTCAATGGTCCCTTGCCCCAACCCAGCCTTATAAACAGTATTACTGGTCAATTCCCTACACTATATTACTGGTCAATGGTGCCTTATTAAACAGTTTCTGATCTTCCCTGCACTCGTCCCTTGCCCCAACCCAGCCTTATTAAACAGTATCTGATCTTCCCTGCACTCGTCCCTTGCCCCAACCCAGCCTTATTAAACAGTTTCTGATCTTCCCTGCACTCGTCCCTTGCCCCAACCCAGCCTTATTAAACAGTTTCTGATCTTCCCTGCACTCGTCCCTTGCCCCAACCCAGCCTTATTAAACAGTTTCTGATCTTCCCTGCACTCGTCCCTCGCCCCAACCTAGCGTTATTAAACAGTATCTGATCTTCCCTGCACTCGTCCCTCGCCCCAACCTAGCGTTATTAAACAGTATCTGATCTTCCCTGCTCTCGTCCCTCGCCCCGACCTAGAGTTATTAAACAGTATCTGATCTTCCCTGCTCTCGTCCCTCGCCCCAACCTAGCGTTATTAAACAGTATCTGATCTTCCCTGCACTCGTCCCTCGCCCCAACCCAGCCTTATTAAACAGTTTCTGATCTTCCCTGCACTCGTCCCTCGCCCCAACCTAGCATTATTAAACA
>NC_056433.1:87473462-87538640 GCF_018296145.1 Oncorhynchus tshawytscha
TAGCTACTAACCCCATTCCATCTGGAGGAGAGACTATTTACCCCTAGCTACTAACCCCATTCCATCTGGAGGAGACTATAGACCCCTAGATGCTAACCCCAGTTCCATCTGGAGGAGACTATAGACCCCTGATACTAACCCCATGTCCATCTGGAGGAGACTATAGACCCCTAGAGACTGTAGACCCCTAGATACTAACCCCACTTCCATCTGGAGGAGACTATAGACCCCTAGATACTAACCCCATTCCATCTGGAGGAGACTATAGACCCCTAAATACTAACCCCATTCCATCTGGAGGAGACTATAGACCCCTAGATGCTAACCCCAGTTCCATCTGGAGGAGACTATAGACCCCTGATACTAAACCCAGTTCCATCTGGAGGAGACTATAGACCCATAAATACTAACCCCATGTCCATCTGGAGGAGACTATAGACCCCTAGAGACTATAGACCCCTAGATACTAACCCCAGTTCATTC
The DNA here is from genome assembly GCF_018296145.1 of Oncorhynchus tshawytscha. NCBI lineage: Eukaryota > Metazoa > Chordata > Actinopteri > Salmoniformes > Salmonidae > Oncorhynchus > Oncorhynchus tshawytscha. Next base: position 87,473,946 of record NC_056433.1, read on the forward strand.
TGGAGGAGACTATAGACCCCTAGAGACTATAGACCCCTAGAGACTATAGACCCCAAATACTTGTCCATCTGGAGGAGACTAAAGACCCCTAGCTACTAACCCCAGTTCCATCTGGAGGAGACTATAGACCCCTAGAGACTATAGACCCCTAAATACTAACCCCATGTCCATCTGGAGGAGACTAAAGACCCCTAGCTACTAACCCCATTCCATCTGGAGGAGACTATAGACCCCTAGATACTAAACCCAGTTCCATCTGGAGGAGACTATAGACCCCTAGAGACTATAGACCCCTAGATACTAACCCCACTTCCATCTGGAGGAGACTATAGACTCCTAGCTACTAACCCCATTCCATCTGGAGGAGACTATAGACCCCTAGAGACTATAGACCCCTAGATACTAACCCCAGTTCCATCTGGAGGAGACTATAGACCCCTAGAGACTATAGACCCCTAGAGACTATAGACCCCTAGATACTAAACCCAGTCCATCTGGGGGAGACTGTAGACCCCCAGATACTAAACCCAGTTCCATCTGGAGGAGGATAAAGATTCCTAGAAGGTCGACTATGCTTCCAGCTGTCAAACACTCCAACGTTCACATGTCTGTCTGACGTCTCTCTGTCTCTCCCTCTCCGTCTCTCTCTGTCTCTCTCTGTCTCTCTCCGTCTCTCTCTGTCTCTCTCTGTCTCTCTCTCTCTGTCTCTCTCTGTCTCTCTCTGTCTCTCTCTCTCTCTCTGTCTCTCTCTCTCTCTCTGTCTCTCCTCTCTCTCTCTCTCTCTCTCTCTCTCTCTCTCTCTCTCTCTGTCTCTCTCCTCTCTCTCTGTCTCTCCGTCTCTCTCTCTCTCTCTCTCTCTGTCTCTCCCTCTCTCTCTCTCTCTCCCTCTCCGTCTCTCTCTGTCTCTCCCTCTCCCTCTCTCTCTCTTTCTCCAACCATCTCCCTCCCTCCCTCACATGTCTGTCTGACGTCTCTCTGTCTCTCCCTCTCCGTCTCTCTCTCTCTCTCTCTCCTGTCTCTCTCCGTCTCTCCTGTCTCTCCTGTCTCTCTCTCTCTCTCTCTCTGTCTCTCCCTCTCCCTCTCCCTCTCCCTCCCTCTGTCTCTCTCCGTCTCTCTCTGTCTCTCTCACTCACTCACTCACTCACTCACTCACTCACTCACTCACTCACTCACTCACTCACTCACTCACTCACTCACTCACTCACTCACTCACTCACTCACTCACTCACTCACTCACTCACTCACTCACTCACTCACTCACTCACTCACTCACTCACTCTCTCTCCCTCTGTCTCTCTCTCTCTCTATCTCTCACACTCATTCAACCTCCCTCTCTCCCTCCCTCTGGTCACTTTGTGTTGAAACTGAGCAGCACCAGAACATGTTTTACGACGACTCCCTGTCTCTCTCCCCTAAATCCACACTGTGTTATGATTTTTCCTAACATCATGAAGCCCATATGTAATAGACTCTGTCACAGCATGCACTGTTGTTGACCTTTCAAAGGATGGTGTTGACCCCAAGTTCGAGTGTTTATGGAAGCCGTACTGGGAACCTTGTAGTGTAAAGCACATTTAAACATGGGGCAATGATATGCTGTAGCCTATGGTAAGAGTAATATTTATATTGATTTACCCTTACCATAGGCCTATATTATATAGATTTATACTGAGTGGAAGTTTTCAGCCAAAGGATGTTCTGCATCCCAGAGAATATGATCAGCTAACTAGCATGGGAGGAGGAGGCATGAGAGAGAGGGGGAGGCATGGGGGAGGAGGAGGATGAGGCGTGGGAGGAGGAGGCATAGGAGGAGGAGGATGAGGCATGGGGGGAGGCATGGGAGGAGGAGGCATGGGAGGAGGAGGCATGGGGGGAGGGGATGAGGCGTGGGGGCATGGGAGGAGGAGGATGAGGCGTGGGGGAGGCATGGGAGGAGGAGGATGAGGCGTGGGGGAGGCATGGGAGGAGGAGGATGAGGCGTGGGGGGCATGGGAGGAGGGAGGCATGAGAGAGAGGGGAGGCATGGGGGGCATGGGGGAGGAGGAGGATGAGGCGTGGGAGGAGGAGGCATAGGAGGAGGAGGATGAGGCATGGGGGAGGCATGGGAGGAGGAGGCATGGGAGGAGGAGGCATGGGGGAGGAGGATGAGGCATGGGAGGAGGAGGATGAGGCGTGGGGGAGGCATGGGAGGAGGAGGCATAGGAGGTGGAGGCATGAGAGAGAGGGGGGAGGCATGGGAGGAGGAGGATGAGGCGTGGGGGGAGGCATGGGAGGAGGAAGGCATAGGAGGAGGCATGGGAGGAGGAGGCATGGGAGAGAGGAGGCATGGGAGGAGGAGGATGAGGAGGAGAGGTGGAGGCATGGGAGGAGGAGGATGAGGCGTGGGGGGAGGCATGGGAGAGAGGGGGAGGCATGGGATGAGGCGGAATGGGAGGAGGGGCATGGGAGGTGGAGGCATGGGAGGATGAGGATGAGGCGTTGGGGGAGGCATGGGAGAGAGGGGGAGGCATGGGAGGAGGAGGCATAGGGGAGGAGGCATGGGAGGAGGAGGATGAGGCATGAAGGAGAGGAGGAGGCATGGGGGAGAGGGGGAGGCATGGGAGGAGGAGGCATGGGGGAGGCATGGGAGGAGGAGGCATGGGGGAGGAGGCATGGGAGGAGGAGGATGAGGCATGGGAGGGATGGGAGAGAAGAGGAGGAGGCATGGGAGGGAGGGAGAGAGGAGGAGGAGGCATGAGAGAGAGGAGGAGGAGGCATGGGAGAGAGGAGGAGGAGGCATGGGAGAGAGGAGGAGGAGGCATGGGAGGCATGGGAGGATGGGAGGCATGGGAGAGAGGAGGCATGGGGGAGAGGAGTAGAAGGAGACATGGGGGAGGAGGCATGGTAGGAGGGAGAAGGGGAGGAGAGGAGAGAGGGAGGAGAGGAGGGAGGAGCGGAGGGAGAAAAAGAGGAGGGAGGAGAAGAGAGGTTGGAGAAACACAAGGAGACTCCCCACCCCCTCTTTGTTTCTTACATCACACTAATCAGTAAGATACATTCTCCAATTATCACACATCAGATCCACTGCAGGGCTCAGAGAACACAGTGACCTCTGATACATGTTCCTATCACACAGACTGCAGGGCACAGTGAACGCGTTGACCCCTGGCCCCAAACTGCTGACAGGCCCTCTCTAACATTCCCACATTCCTGTTCATTTGTCTTCCGTAAGCCCCCTGTAGATCAGAGATGTTTGTCAGAGTATCTCTCGTAGATAATCCCTCCTCCTCCCACCTGCATGGTCAGGGTGCATGGTCAGTAAATATCAGGGTGGATCCATTCCTGCCACCACAGCTCAATAAACTCCAGCCGTCTGAAATGCAGTTGGTGTATTTGCTGCCCAGTGGCGCTGCTTTAGCCTCTCTGACACATGATGATGCCACAGGAAGCCCAGAGAAGAAGAGGCCAACAGCACGCTGAGTTAGTCGTTTCGTACGGACATTTTCTGAGATGGAGATCAGCTATGTACCTTAGCTTTTTTGGGGGCTATTTGGGATACCATACATTAAGCTAACCTCTGACCTGTGAGGTGTAGGAGTGAGAGCTGTCCCCTCCCTGTGTTCAGCAGCATCAGCATCTTTCTGGTAGAGCACTGTACTGGGTTCCCGAACTGTGGACAGGCCCCGCCATGTATTTCTATGTTATTATTATACAGCCAATTCCTTCAAATTGGCCATACGATATGTAGATGAATTCATCCATAGATATGACGAGGAGGTAAAGCAGCACTCTGATAGGTCACTTGAATGCATACTCCTTTAACACAACTTGTGGGCTATTTTTAAGGTGATTGGAGGATCTCGACGCACATCCATAATTGTGATTGTTAGGGGAAAAGCATGGTGATTAATAGAATCATGTCATGTATTCAGTAAAGTTGCTTACTCTGCTAAATGAAAACAGCTCGCAGTCCTTCAGGGACACCCCCCCCCCGTTAAAGTCTGGTATGATGTTGATCTGACTCTGAGGGTTGTGCATCTTGAGGAGGAAGAAAACTGAGCTGAGAGAAAAGAGAGAGAGGGAGAATAGAGAGCTGGGAGAGAGAGAGAAAAGAGAGAAAATAGAGCGAGCGAGAAAAGAGAGTTGAGAAAAGAGAGAGAGAAAAGAGATAGTGAGAAAGGAGAGAGAGAAAAGAGAGCTGAGAGAGAGAGAGAGAAAGAGAGAGAGAGAGAGCTGAGAGAGAGAGAGAGAGAGAGCTGAGAGAGAGAGAAAAGAGAGCTGAGAGAGAGAGAGAAAAGAGAGCTGAGAGAGAGATAGAAAAGAGAGAGAGAGAGAGAGAAAAGAGAGAGAGAAAAGAGAGAGAGAGAGCTGAGAGAGAGAGAGAAAAGAGAGAGAGAGAAAAGAGAGAGAGAGAAAGAGAGAGAGAGAGCTGAGAGAGAGAGAGAGAGCTGAGAGAGAGAGAGAGAGAGAGAGAGAGAGAGAGAGAGAGAAGAGAGAGAGAGAAAAGAGAGCTGAGAGAGAAAAGAGAGCTGAGAGAGAGAGAGAGAGCTGAGAGAGAGAGAAAAAGAGAGCTGAGAGAGAGAGAGAAAAGAGAGCTGAGAGAGAGTAAGAAAAGAGAGCTGAGAGAGAGAGAGAAAAGAGAGCTGAGAGAGAGTAAGAAAAGAGAGCTGAGAGAGAAAAGAGAGCTGAGAGAGAGGAGATGGGTATTGACTCTGCATAACAGTGACCCCTGCTGGTGGTTAGGTAAAGGTTAGGGTAGGGACGTCCCAAGGAACCAGATATTTCTGCTTTTTGTGACTCCTATGGCTGGAAAAATGGCTGTGTTTTTTTCGACTTGGCGGTTACCTAACATAATCATATGTTGTGTTTTAGCTGTAAAGCCTTTTTGAAATCGAACACGATGGGTAGATTAACACGATGGGTAGATTAACACGATGGGTAGATTAACAAGATGGGTAGATTAACACGATGGGTAGATTAACAAGATGGGTAGATTAACACGATGGGTAGATTAACACGATGGGTAGATTAACAAGATGGGTAGATTAACACGATGGGTAGATTAACACGATGGGTAGATTAACACGATGGGTAGATTAACACGATGGGTAGATTAACACGATGGGTAGATTAACACGATGGGTAGATTAACAAGATGGGTAGATTAACACGATGGGTAGATTAACAAGATGGGTAGATTAACAAGATGGGTAGATAACACGATGGGTAGATTAACAAGATGGGTAGATTAACACGATGGGTAGATTAACACGATGGGTAGATTAACAAGATGGGTAGATTAACACGATGGGTAGATTAACAAGATGGGTAGATTAACACGATGGGTAGATTAACACGATGGGTAGATTAACAAAATGGGTAGATTAACACGATGGGTAGATTAACAAAATGGGTAGATTAACACGATGGGTAGATTAACACGATGGGTAGATTAACAAGATGGGTAGATTAACAAAATGGGTAGATTAACACGATGGGTAGATTAACACGATGGGTAGATTAACACGATGGGTAGATTAACACGATGGGTAGATTAACAAGATGGGTAGATTAACACGATGGGTAGATTAACAAGATGGGTAGATTAACACGATGGGTAGATTAACGATGGGTAGATTAACAAGATGGGTAGATTAACACGATGGGTAGATTAACAAGATGGGTAGATTAACAAGATGGGTAGATTAACAAGATGGGTAGATTAACACGATGGGTAGATTAACAAGATGGGTAGATTAACAAGATGGGTAGATTAACAAGATGGGTAGATTAACAAGATGGGTAGATTAACACGATGGGTAGATTAACAAGATGGGTCGATTAACACGATGGGTAGATTAACACGATGGGTAGATTAACAAGATGGGTAGATTAACACGATGGGTAGATTAACAAGATGGGTAGATTAACACGATGGGTAGATTAACAAGATGGGTAGATTAACACGATGGGTAGATTAACAAGATTAACAAGGGTAGATTAACACGATGGGTAGATTAACAAGATGGGTAGATTAACAAGATGGGTAGATTAACAAGATGGGTAGATTAACAAGATGGGTAGATTAACAAGATGGGTAGATTAACAAGATGGGTAGATTAACACGATGGGTAGATTAACAAGATGGGTAGATTAACAAGATGGGTAGATTAACAAGATGGGTAGATTAACAAGATGGGTAGATTAACACGATGGGTAGATTAACAAGATGGGTATTAACAAGATGGGTAGATTAACAAGATGGGTAGATTAACAAGATTAACACGGATTAACAAGATGGGTAGATTAACAAGATGGGTAGATTAACAAGATGGGTAAACACGATGGGTAGATTAACAAGATGGGTAGATTAACAAGATGGGTAGATTAACACGATGGGTAGATTAACAAGATGGGTAGATTAACACGATGGGTAGATTAACAAGATGGGTAGATTAACAAGATGGGTAGATTAACACGGGTAGATTAACACGATGGGTAGATTAACAAGATGGGTAGATTAACACGATGGGTAGATTAACAAGATGGGTAGATTAACAAGATGGGTAGATTAACAAGATGGGTAGATTAACACGATGGGTAGATTAACACGATGGGTAGATTAACAAGATGGGTAGATTAACACGATGGGTAGATTAACACGATGGGTAGATTAACACGATGGGTAGATTAACACGATGGGTAGATTAACACAGATGGGTAGATTAACAAGATGGGTAGATTAACGATGGGTTATTAACAAGATGGGTAGATTAACAAGATGGGTAGATTAACACGATGGGTAGATTAACAAGATGGGTAGATTAACAAGATGGGTAGATTAACAAGATGGGTAGATTAACACGATGGGTAGATTAACAAGATGGGTAGATTAACAAGATGGGTAGATTAACACGATGGGTAGATTAACACGATGGGTAGATTAACAAGATGGGTAGATTAACACGATGGGTAGATTAACAAGATGGGTAGATTAACAAGATGGGTAGATTAACAAGATGGGTAGATTAACACGATGGGTAGATTAACAAGGGTAGATTAACAAGATGGGTAGATTAACAAGATGGGTAGATTAACACGATGGGTAGATTAACAAGATGGGTAGATTAACACGATGGGTAGATTAACAAGATGGGTAGATTAACAAAATGGGTAGATTAACAAGATGGGTTTAGTGATTAACACGATGGGTAGATTAACAAGATGGGTCGATTAACACGATGGGTAGATTAACACGATGGGTAGATTAACAAGATGGGTCGATTAACAAGATGGGTAGATTAACACGATGGGTAGATTAACTGGTGATGGGTAGATTAACAAGATGGGTAGATTAACACGATGGGTAGATTAACAAGATGGGTGATTAACAGTGTGTAGGTCTGGTTGTAGATTGGTGTGTTTAGTGTGTAGGTCTGGTGTGTGGGTAGATTAACAAGGTCTGGTTGTGTTTAGTGTGTCTGGTTGTGTTTGTTTAGTGTGGTCTGGTGTTTAGTGTTAAGGTCTGGTTGTGTTGTGTAGATTAACAAGGTCTGGTTGTGTTTAAGGTCTGGTTGTGTTTAGTGTGTAGTCTGGTTGTGTTGTGTTTAGGTCTGGGTAGATTAACAAGATGGGTCTGGTTGTGTTTGTGTAGATGTGTAGGTCTGGTTGTGTAGTGTTAGGTCTGGTTGTGTTTAGTAGATTAACAAGATGGGTCTGGTTGTGTTTAGATGGGTAGGTCTGGTTGTGATGGGTAGATTAAGTGTCTGGTTGTGTTGTGTTTAACACGTGGGTCTGATTAACAGTGTGTAGGTCTGATGGTTGTGTTTAGTGTGTAGGTCTTAACAAGATGTGTAGGTCTGGTTAACACGATGGGTAGATTAGGTCTGGTTGTGTTTAGTGTGTAGGTCTGGTTGTGTTTATTAAGGTCTGGTTGTGTGGTAGTGTAGGTCTGGTTGTGTTTAGTGTGTAGGTCTGGGTAGATTTGTGTTTAGTGTGTAGGTCTGGTTGTGTTTACACGATGGGTTGTGTTTACTGATGGGTAGATCTAACATGTGTTTAGTGTTAACAAGATGGTGTCTGATTAACTGGATGGGTAGATTAGGTCTGGTGGGTAGATTAACACTGGTGGTTTAGATGTAGGTCTGGTTGTGTTTAGATGGGTAGATTAACAAAATGGTGTGTAGGTCTGGTTGTGTTTAGTGTGTAGGTCTGGGTAGATGTAACACTGATGGGTAGATTAACTGGTGGGTAGTTAGGTCTGATGGGTAGATTAGGTCTGGTGGTTGTAGATTAACAAAATGTGGTAGGTCTGGTTGTGTTGTGGTAGATTAACTTGTTGTGTTTAGTGTGTAGGTCTGGTTGTGTTGTGTTTAGTGTGTGTTTAGGTCTGGTTGTGTTGTGTTTAGTGTGTAGGTCTGGTTGTGTTTAGTGTGTAGGTCTGGTTGTGTTGTGTTTAGTGTGTAGGTCTGGTTGTGTTTAGTGTGTAGGTCTGGTTGTGTTTAGTGTGTAGGTCTGGTTGTGTTGTGTTTAGGTCTGTTGTGTCTGGTTGTGTTTAGGTCTGGTTGTGTTTAGTGTGTAGGTCTGGTTGTGTTTAGTGTGTAGGTCTGGTTGTGTTGTGTTTAGTGTGTAGGTCTGGTTGTGTTTAGTGTGTAGGTCTGGTTGTGTTGTGTTTAGTGTGTAGGTCTGGTTGTGTTGTGTTTAGTGTGTAGGTCTGGTTGTGTTTAGTGTGTAGGTCTGGTTGTGTTTAGTGTGTAGGTCTGGTTGTGTTTAGTGTGTAGGTCTGTCTGGTTGTGTTTAGTGTGTAGGTCTGGTTGTGTGTGTGGTCTGGTTGTGTTGTGTTTAGTGTGTAGGTCTGGTCTGTGTTTAGTGTGTAGGTCTGGTTGTGTTTAGTGTGTAGGTCTGGTTGTGTTTAGTGTGTGTTTAGGTCTAGGTCTGGTTGTGTTTAGTGTGTAGGTCTGGTTGTGTTTGTGTAGGTCTGGTTGTGTTTAGTGTGTAGGTCTGGTTGTGTTTAGTGTGTAGGTCTGGTTGTGTTTAGTGTGTAGGTCTGGTTGTGTGTGTAGTGTGTAGGTCTGGTTGTGTTGTGTTTAGTGTGTAGGTCTGGTTGTGTTTAGTGTGTAGGTCTGGTTGTGTTTAGTGTGTAGGTCTGGTTGTGTTGTGTTTAGTGTGTAGGTCTGGTTGTGTTGTGTTTAGTGTGGTCTGGTTGTGTTTAGTGTGTAGTTGTGTTGTGTTTAGTGTGTAGGTCTGGTTGTGTTTGTGTAGGTCTGGTTGTGTTTAGTGTGTAGGTCTGGTTGTGTTTAGTGTGTAGGTCTGGTTGTGTTTAGTGTGTAGGTCTGGTTGTGTTTAGTGTGTAGGTCTGGTTGTGTTTAGTGTGTAGGTCTGGTTGTGTTTAGTGTGTAGGTCTGGTTGTGTTTAGTGTTTCTGGTGTGTTTAGTGTGTAGGTCTGGTTGTGTTTAGTGTTAGGTCTGGTTGTGGTCTAGTGTGTGGTCTGGTTGTGTTTAGTGTGTAGGTCTGGTTGTGTTTAGTGTGTTCTGGTTGTGTTTAGTGTCTGGTTGTGTTTAGTGTGTAGGTCTGGTTGTGTTTAGTGTGTAGGTCTGGTTGTGTTGTGTTTAGTGTGTAGGTCTGGTTGTGTTTAGTGTGTAGGTCTGGTTGTGTTTAGTGTTTAGGTCTGTGTGTTGTGTTTAGGTCTGGTCTGGTTGTGTTTAGTGTGTAGGTCTGGTTGTGTTTAGTGTGTAGGTCTGGTTGTGTTTAGTGTTTAGTGTGTAGGTCTGGTTTGTGTTTAGTAGGTCTGGTTGTGTTTAGTGTGTAGGTCTGGTTGTGTTTAGTTTAGTGTGTAGGTCTGGTTGTGGTCTGTGTTTAGTGTGTAGGTCTGGTTGTGTTTAGTGTGTAGGTCTGGTTGTGTTTAGTGTGTAGGTCTGGTCTGTGTTGTGTTTAGTGTGTAGGTCTGGTTGTGTTTGTTTAGTGTGTAGGTCTGGTTGTGTTTAGTGTGTAGGTCTGGTTGTGTTTAGTGTGTAGGTCTGGTTGTGTTTAGTGTGTAGGTCTGGTTGTGTTTAGTGTGTAGGTCTGGTTGTGTTTAGTGTGTAGGTCTGGTTGTGTTTAGTGTGTAGGTCTGGTTGTGTTTAGTGTGTAGGTCTGGTTGTGTTTAGTGTGTAGGTCTGGTTGTGTGTTTTGTGTTTAGTGTGTAGGTCTGGTTGTGTGTGTCTTTGTGTGTGTGTAGGTCTGGTTGTGTTTAGTGTGTAGGTCTGGTTGTGTTTAGTGTGTAGGTCTGGTTGTGTTTAGTGTGTAGGTCTGGTTGTGTTTAGTGTGTAGGTCTGGTTGTGTTTAGTGTGTAGGTCTGGTTGTGTTTAGTGTGTAGGTCTGGTTGTGTTTAGTGTGTAGGTCTGTGTGTTTGTGTAGGTCTGGTTGTGTTTAGTGTGTAGGTCTGGTTGTGTTTAGTGTGTAGGTCTGGTTGTGTTTTTAGTGTTTAGGTCTGGTTGTGTTTAGTGTGTAGGTCTGGTTGTGTTTAGTGTGTAGGTCTGGTTGTGTTTAGTGTGTAGGTCTGGTTGTGTTTAGTGTGTAGGTCTGGTTGTGTTTAGTGTGTAGGTCTGGTTGTGTTTAGTGTGTAGGTCTGGTTGTGTTTAGGTCTGGTTGTGTTTAGGTCTGGTTGTGTTTAGTGTGTAGGTCTGGTTGTGTTTAGTGTGTAGGTCTGGTTGTGTTTAGTGTGTAGGTCTGGTTGTGTTTAGTGTGTTTAGGTCTGGTTGTGTGTGTGTTTAGTGTGTAGGTCTGGTTGTGTTTAGTGTGTAGGTCTGGTTGTGTTTAGTGTGGTCTGGTTGTGTTTAGTGTGTGGTCTGGTTGTGTTTAGTGTGTTTTGTGTTTAGTGTGTAGGTCTGGTTGTGTTTAGTGTGTAGGTCTGGTTGTGTTTAGTGTGTAGGTCTGGTTGTGTTTAGTGTGTAGGTCTGGTTGTGTTTAGTGTGTAGGTCTGGTTGTGTTTAGTGTGTAGGTCTGGTTGTGTTGTGTTTAGTGTGTGTAGGTCTGGTTGGTCTGGTCTGGTTGTGTTTAGTGTGTAGGTCTGGTTGTGTTTAGTGTGTAGGTCTGGTTGTGTTTAGTGTGTAGGTCTGGTTGTGTTTAGTGTCTGGTTGTGTTTAGTGTGTTTAGGTCTGGTCTGTGTGTGTGTTTAGTGTGTAGGTCTGGTTGTGTTTAGTGTGTAGGTCTGGTTGTGTTTAGTGTGTAGGTCTGGTCTGGTTGTGTTTAGTGTGTAGGTCTGGTTGTGTTTAGTGTGTAGGTCTGGTCTGGTTGTGTTTAGTGTGTAGGTCTGGTTGTGTTTAGTGTGTAGGTCTGGTTGTGTTTAGTGTGTAGGTCTGGTTGTGTTTAGTGTGTAGGTCTGGTTGTGTTTAGTGTGTCTGGTTGTGTTTAGTGTCTGGTTGTGTTTAGTGTGTTCTGGTTGTGTTTTAGTGTGTAGGTCTGGTTGTGTTTAGTGTGTGTAGGTCTGGTTGTGTTTAGTGTGTAGGTCTGGTCTGGTTGTGTTTAGTGTGTAGGTCTGGTTGTGTGTTTAGGTCTGGTTGTGTTTAGTGTCTGGTTGTGTTTAGTGTGTAGGTCTGGTTGTGTTTAGTGTGTAGGTCTGGTTGTGTTTGTGTGGGTGGTTGTTTTAGTGTGTAGGTCTGGTTGTGTTTGTTTAGTGTGTCTGGTTGTGTTTAGGTCTGGTTGTGTTTAGTGTGTAGGTCTGGTTGTGTTTAGTGTGTAGGTCTGGTTGTGTTTAGTGTGTAGGTCTGGTTGTGTTTAGTGTGTAGGTCTGGTTGTGTGTAGTGTGTAGGTCTGGTTGTGTTTAGTGTGTAGGTCTGGTTGTGTTTAGTGTGTAGGTCTGTGTAGGTCTGGTTGTGTTTAGTGTGTAGGTCTGGTTGTGTTGTGTTTAGTGTGTAGGTCTGGTTGTGTTTAGTGTGTAGGTCTGGTTGTGTTTAGTGTGTAGGTCTGGTTGTGTTTAGTGTGTAGGTCTGGTTGTGTTTAGTGTGTAGGTCTGGTTGTGTTTAGTGTGTAGGTCTGGTTGTGTTTAGTGTGTAGGTCTGGTTGTGTTTCTGGTTGTGTTTAGTGTAGGTCTGTGTGTTTAGTGTGTAGGTCTGGTTGTGTTTAGTGTGTAGGTCTGGTTGTGTTTTTAGTGTGTAGGTCTGGTTGTGTTTTAGTGTGTAGGTCTGGTTGTGTTTAGTGTGGTCTGGTTGTGTTTAGGTCTGGTTGTGTTTAGTGTTTAGGTCTGGTCTGGTTGTGTTCTGGTTGTGTTTAGTGTGTAGGTCTGGTTGTTTAGTGTTTCTGGTTGTGTGTTTAGTGTAGGTCTGGTTGTGTTGTGGTCTGGTTGTGTTTAGTGTGTAGGTCTGGTTGTGTTTAGTGTGTAGGTCTGGTTGTGTTTAGTGTGTAGGTCTGGTTGTGTTTGTGGTGTGTTTAGTGTGTAGGTCTGGTTGTGTTTAGTGTGTAGGTCTGGTTGTGTTTAGTGTGTAGGTCTGGTTGTGTTTAGTGTGTAGGTCTGGTTGTGTTTAGTGTGTAGGTCTGGTTGTGTTTAGTGTGTAGGTCTGGTTGTGTTGTGTTTAGTGTGTAGGTCTGGTTGTGTTTAGTGTGTAGGTCTGGTTGTGTTTAGTGTGTAGGTCTGGTTGTGTTTAGTGTGGTCTGGTTGGTCTGGTTGTGTTTAGTGTTCTGGTTGTGTTTAGTGTGTAGGTCTGGTTGTGTTTAGTGTGTAGGTCTGGTTGTGTTTAGTGTGTAGGTCTGGTTGTGTTTAGTGTGTAGGTCTGGTTGTGTTTAGTGTGTAGGTCTGGTTGTGTTTAGTGTGTAGGTCTGGTTGTGTTTAGTGTGTAGTGGTTGTGTTTAGGTCTGGTTGTGTGTTAGTGTGTAGGTCTGGTTGTGTTTAGTGTGTAGTGTTAGTGTGTGTTGTGTTTAGGTCTGGTTGTGTTTAGTGTGTAGGTCTGGTTGTGTTTAGTGTGTAGGTCTGGTTGTGTTTAGTGTGTAGTGTGTAGGTCTGGTTGTGTTTAGTGTGTAGGTCTGGTTGTTGTGTTAGGTCTGTTGTGTTTAGTGTGTAGGTCTGGTTGTGTGTGTAGGTCTGGTTGTGTTTAGTGTCTGGTCTGTGTTTTAGTGTGTAGGTCTGGTTGTGTTTAGTGTGTAGGTCTGGTTGTGTTTAGTGTGTAGGTCTGGTTGTGTTTAGTGTGTGTAGGTCTGGTTGTGTTTAGTGTGTAGGTCTGGTTGTGTTTAGTGTGTAGGTCTGGTTGTGTTTAGTGTGTAGGTCTGGTTGTGTTTAGTGTCTGGTTGTGTTTAGTGTGTAGGTCTGGTTGTGTTTAGTGTGTAGGTCTGGTTGTGTTTAGTGTGTAGGTCTGGTTGTGTTTAGTGTGTAGGTCTGGTTGTGTGTAGTGTGTAGGTCTGGTTGTGTTTAGTGTGTAGGTTGTGGTTGTGTCTGGTAGTGTGTAGGTCTGGTTGTGTTTAGTGTGTAGGTCTGGTTGTGTTTAGTGTGTAGGTCTGGTTGTGTTTAGTGTGTAGGTCTGGTTGTGTTGTGTGTGTAGGTCTGGTTGTGTTTAGGTCTGGTTGTGTTTAGTGTGTAGGTCTGGTTGTGTTTAGTGTGTAGGTCTGGTTGTGTTTAGTGTGTAGGTCTGGTTGTGTTTAGTGTTTCTGGTGTGTTTAGGTGTGGTCTGGTTGTTGTGTTTAGGTCTGGTTGTGTTTAGTGTGTTCTGGTTGTGTTTAGTGTGTAGGTCTGGTGTGTAGTGTCTGGTTGTGTTTAGTGTGTAGGTCTGGTTGTGTTTAGTGTGTAGGTCTGGTTGTGTGTAGTGTGTAGGTCTGGTTGTGTTTAGTGTGTAGTGGTTGTGTTTAGTGTGTTCTGGTTGTGTGTAGTGTGTAGGTCTGGTTGTGTTTGTAGGTCTGGTGTGTAGGGTCTGGTTGTGTTTAGTGTGTAGGTCTGGCTGTGTGTAGTGTGTAGGTCTGGTTGTGTTTAGTGTGTAGGTCTGGTTGTGTGTAGTGTGTAGGTCTGGTTGTGTTTAGTGTGTAGGTCTGGTTGTGTTTAGTGTGTAGGTCTGGTTGTGTTTAGTGTGTAGGTCTGGTTGTGTGTAGTGTGTAGGTCTGGTTGTGTTTAGTGTGTAGGTCTGGTTGTGTTTAGTGTGTAGGTCTGGTTGTGTTTAGTGTGTAGGTCTGGTTGTGTTTAGTGTGTAGGTCTGGTTGTGTTTAGTGTGTAGGTCTGGTGTGTGTTAGTGTGTAGGTCTGGTTGTGTGTGTGTGTAGGTCTGGTTGTGTTTAGTGTGTAGGTCTGGTTGTGTTTAGTGTGTAGGTCTGGTTGTGTTTAGTGTGTGTGTAGGTCTGGTTGTGTTTAGTGTGTAGGTCTGGTTGTGTTTAGTGTGTAGGTCTGGTTGTGTTTAGTGTGTAGGTCTGGTTGTGTTTAGTGTGTAGGTCTGGTTGTGTTTCTGGTTGTGTGTAGTGTGTAGGTCTGGTTGTGTTTAGTGTGTAGGTCTGGTTGTGTTTAGTGTGTAGGTCTGGTTGTGTGTAGTGTGTAGGTCTGGTTGTGTTTAGTGTGTAGGTCTGGTTGTGTTTAGTGTGTAGGTCTGGTTGTGTTTAGTGTGTAGGTCTGGTTGTGTTTAGTGTGTAGGTCTGGTTGTGTTTAGTGTGTAGGTCTGGTTGTGTTTAGTGTGTAGGTCTGGTTGTGTTTAGTGTGTAGGTCTGGTTGTGTTTAGTGTGTAGGTCTGGTTGTGTTTAGTGTGTAGGTCTGGTTGTGTTTAGTGTGTAGGTCTGGCTGTGTTTAGTGTGTAGGTCTGGTTGTGTTTAGTGTGTAGGTCTGGTTGTGTTTAGTGTGTAGGTCTGGTTGTGTTTGTGTCTGGTTGTGTTTAGGTCTGGTTGTGTTTAGTGTGTAGGTCTGGTTGTGTTTAGTGTGTAGGTCTGGTTGTGTGTTCTGGTTGTGTGTAGGTCTGGTTGTGTTTAGTGTGTGTTTAGTGTCTGGTCTGGTTGTGTTTAGTGTGTAGGTCTGGTGTGTGTTGTGTTTAGTGTGTAGGTCTGGTTGTGTTTAGTGTGTCTGGTTGTGTTTAGTGTGTAGGTCTGGTTGTGTTTAGTGTGTAGGTCTGGTTGTGTTTAGTGTGTTCTGGTTGTGTTTAGTGTGTCTGGTTGGTCTGGTTGTGGTGTGTTTGGTGTGTTTAGGTCTGGTCTGGTGTGTTAGTGTGTAGGTCTGGTTGTGTTTAGTGTGTAGGTCTGGCTGTGTTTAGTGTGTAGGTCTGGTTGTGTTTAGTGTGTTTAGGTCTGGTCTGTGTGTGTAGTGTGTAGGTCTGGTTGTGTGTAGTGTGTAGGTCTGGTTGTGTTTAGTGTGTAGGTCTGGTTGTGTTTAGTGTGTAGGTCTGGTTGTGTTTAGTGTGTAGGTCTGGTTGTGTTTAGTGTGTAGGTCTGGTTGTGTGTAGTGTGTAGGTCTGGTTGTGTTTAGTGTGTAGGTCTGGTTGTGTGTAGTGTGTAGGTCTGGTTGTGTGTAGTGTGTAGGTCTGGTTGTGTTTAGTGTAGAGGATGAGAACATGATTCTTCCGTTGTGTGTGTTTGGGTAAATGATAACCTTTAAAGGGGAATGGAAATCTAGGGCTTAGATGTACTTCCTGAAGTGTTTCCAGTCCTCTTCAAGGACTCATTCAAATCACCGCTGATTTGACTGTAATTGTTTGGTCAAAGAGAGAGGATCCACAATGGTTTGCTTCAAACACCAAATTATACCTCAGATAGACAAGTGTGTATAACAGAAGGGAAGTGGAGGACACTCGTTGGTTCACTCTGAGAACCTACAGAATGTAATATTTATATATAATATATATATATATAAACCTGTGTAACTCATACAACTGTAATGTCAAAGAAAAGTATTCAGACCCCTTGACTTTTTCCACATTTTGTTACGTTTACAGCCCTATTTATAAAATATATTACATCGTTTTTTCCCCTCATCTAATGTCTACAACATTTTTTAGATGTTTGGAAATCTATTACAAATAAAAACTTGAAATATCACATTTACATA
This sequence comes from Oncorhynchus tshawytscha, assembly GCF_018296145.1. Lineage (NCBI taxonomy): Eukaryota > Metazoa > Chordata > Actinopteri > Salmoniformes > Salmonidae > Oncorhynchus > Oncorhynchus tshawytscha. The sequence goes on from NC_056433.1 coordinate 87,489,900, forward strand.
AGTATTCAGACCATTTACTCAGTACATTGTTGAAGCACCTTTGGTAGCACATACAGCATCAAGTTTTCTTGGGTAGGACGCTACAAACTTGGCACACCTGTATTTGGGGAGTTTCTCCAATTCTTCCCTGTAGATCCTCTCAACCTCTGTCAGGTTGGATGGGGAGCGTCGCTGCACAGCTATTTTCAGGTCTCTCCAGAGATGTTCGATCGGGTTCAAGTCAGGGTTCTGGCTGGGCCACTCAAAGAAAATTCAGAGACTTGTCCCGAAGCCACTCCTGCGTTGTCTTGGCTGTGAGCTTAGGGTCGTTGTCCTGTTGGAAGGTGAACCTTCACCCCAGTCTGAGGTCCTGAACACTCTGGAGCAGGTTTTCAAGGATCTGTACTTTGCTCTGGTCTTCTTTGCCTCGATCCTGACTAGTCTCCCTGCTGCTGAAAAAACATCCCTGCCACCACCATGCTTCACCATAGGGATGGTGCCAGGTTTCCTCCAGATGTGACGCTTGGCATTCAGGCCAAAGAGTCCTATCTCGGTTTAGTCAGACCAGAGAGTCTTGTTTTCCTGAGAATCTGAGGTCTGAGAATCTTTAGGTGCCTTTTGGCAAGCTCCAAGCAGGCTGTCATGTACCTTCTACTGAGGAGTGGATGCTGCCAGTGGCACTCTGGAGCTCTCTGAGTGACCATCGGGTTCTTGGTCACCACCCTGACCAAGGCTTTTCTCCCCTGGTTGCTCAGTTTGACCGGGCGACCAGCTCTAGGAAGAGTATTACTGGTTCCAAACTTCTTCCATTTAAGAATGATGGAGGCCACTGTGTTCTTGGGGACCTTCAATGCTGCAGACATTTTTTGGTAGCCTTCCCCAGATCTGTGATTCGACACAATCCTGTCTCGGAACTCTATGGACAATTTCTTCGACCTCATGGCTTGGTTTTTGTGTATATGTCAGAGAACCAAAATGATATATATTTTTTATATAAACCTATGCATATCTCAGATAACATATATATAATATATATATATAAACCTGTGTTTCCTCATCATCCTCACCATATGTTTGGAAGTAGACATGTCTTCCTCTTTGGGGTTTTATCCTGGGTATCTGTTAAGCACTTTGTGATAACTGCTAATGTAAAAATGGCTTTATAAATTAAATTTCATTGACCTTGACACAACCAGGATCACATTGGAGGACAGAGCAGGAGGGAGATGTCAATTCTCACCTCAACAGACTAACAGCCAAACCAGGGCTACAAACCTTTCTCCAAAATGTAGTGTTTGCTGTAGTTTTATGTAATTATACTTTATGAAGAGATAGTGGTTGTAGATGTTTTATCTCTGAATGTCCCAATGATTTGTGTAGTCATCTGAATAGCTGTTTTTCCCTCTCTCTGCTACCACTGCTTGTGGCAGCCCTATCCTCTCCTCCTCTCTCCTCAGCCCTATCCTCTCCAACTCTCTCCTCAGCCCTATCTTCTCCAACTCTCTCCTCAGCCCTATCTTCTCCTCCTCCCTCCTCAGCCCTATCCTCTCCTCCTCTCTCCTCAGCCCTATCTTCTCCAACTCTCTCCTCAGCCCTATCTTCTCCTCCTCCCTCCTCAGCCCTATCCTCTCCTCCTCTCTCCTCAGCCCTATCTTCTCCTCCTCTCTCCTCTCACCTCAGCCCTCTCCTCTCTGCACCCTCTCGGATTTTCACATATCTCTTTCCAGGAGGATGTGTCATATCCCAATGCTGACCTAGTTTCTTACACACGCACACACACACACACACACACACACACACACACACACACACACACACACACACACACACACACACACACACACAGTTCTTACAAAACATACAGTAACACTCGCTTATAGACGTACAACACACACACACACACACACACACACACACACACACACACACACACACACAAAGCCTACAGTACAGTGCGAAAGGTCTTCCACATTTCTCACAGCAGTCAGTGTTCTATAATATCATTTATCAGATCAGTCAGTGTTCTATAATATCATTTATCAGATCAATTGGTGTTCTAGAATTTATCAGATCAGTCAGTGTTCTATAAAATAATTTATCAGATCAGTCAGTGTTCTATAATATCATTTATCAGATCAGTCAGTGTTCTAGAATTTTTATCAGATCAGAGTCATAAAATAATTTATCAGTCAGTGTTCTAGAATTTATCAGATCAGTCAGTGTTCTAGAATTTATCAGATCAGTCAGTGTTCTAGAATTTATCAGATCAGTCAGTGTTCTAGAATATAATTTATCAGATCAGTCAGTGTTTGAGAATATCATTTATCAGATCAGTCAGTGTTCTAGAATATAATTTATCAGATCAGTCAGTGTTCTAGAATGTATCTGTCACGCCCTGGTCAAAGTATTTTGTGTTTATCTTTATGTATTTGGTCAGGCCAGGGTGTGGCATGGGGTTTTTGTAATTGTGGTGTGTTTGTCTTGGGGTTTTGGTGGTGGTATTGGGGTTGTAGCTTAGTGGGTTGTCTAGCAAAGTCTGTGGCTGTCTGGAGTGGTTCTCAATCAGAGGCAGGTGCTTATCGTTGTCTCTGATTGGGAACCATATTTAGGCAGCCATATTCTTTGAGTTTGTCGTGGGTGATTTTCCTTAGTGTCTTACTTGTACTCTCTGTTAGTTTGCACTAGATAGGCTGTTTTCGGTTTTCGTTTCGTTTATTGTTTGTAGTGTTCGTGTTTAGTCGTGTTTACGTTTGTTTAAATAAACATGGATCGCAATCGACACGCTGCAGTTTGGTCCGACTCTTCATCACCACTAGAAAACCGTTACAGAATCACCCACCACCAACGGACCAAGCAGCGTGTTAACAGGCAGGAACCACAGGAGAGGCAACAGAGGCAGCAGCAGCAGGAGCAGCAGCAGCTGCAGTGGGAGAGGCTGCACCACCTGGAGAAATGGACATGGGAGGAAGAACTGGACGGTAAAGGACCCTGGGCTCAGCCTGGAGAATATCGCCGCCCCAAGGAAGAACTGGAGGCGGCGAAAGCTGAGAGGCGCAGATATGAGGAGGCAGCACGGCGTAGCGGATGGAAGCCTGAGAATCAGCCCCAAAAATTTCTTGGGGGGCTCAGGGAGAGTGTGGCAGAGTCAGGAGTCAGACCTGAGCCAACTCTCCCTGTTTATCGTGAGGAGCCAAGGAGGAGACCAGAACCAGAGACTGTGAAGGAGTTAATGGGGAAATTGGAGGAGAGAGAAATGAGGGAGTTGCTGTGTTGGTGCTTTTTGCATGGAATTCGCCCGACGGAACGTGTTGGGGATTTGATGGCACCTGGGTTAGCGCTCCATACTCGTCCTGAGGTGCGTGTTAGTCGGCTGGTGAAGTTGGTGCCAGCCTCACGCAACAGGCCTCCTGTGCACATCCCTAGCCTTGCACATCCTGTGCCAACACTGCTCTCAAGATCTCCAGTACGCCTTCACGGTCTAGCCCATCCTGTGCCACCTCCACACTCCAGTCCTCCGGTAGCAGCTCCCCGCACCAGGCTTCCTGTGCGTGTCCTCGGTCCAGTACCACCAGTACCAGCACCACGCATCAGGCCTACAGTGCGCCTCGCCTCTCCAGCGCTGTCGGAGCCTTTCTCCTCTCCTACGCTGCCGGAGTCTCCCGCCTGTTTAGCGCAGCCAGAGCCTTCCTCCTCTACAGCGCTGCCGGAGTCTCCCGCCTATCTAGCGCTGTTAGAGCTTTCCTCATCTCCAGCGCTGCCGGAGTCTCCCGCCTGTTCAGCGCAGCCAGAGCTGCCAGTCTGCATGAAGCAGCCAGAGCTGTCAGTCTACATGAAGCAGCCCACGCTGCCAGTCTGCATGAAGCAGCCAGTCTACATGGAGCAGCCAGAGCTGTCAGTCTGCATGGAGCAGCCAGAGCTGTCAGTCCAGCATGGCTGCAGCCAGGAGCTGCTGTCAGTCCGCATGGAGCAGCCAGAGCTGTCAGTCTACATGAAGCAGCCCGAGCTGCCAGTCTGCATGAAGCAGCCAGTCTACATGGAGCAGCCAGAGCTGTCAGTCCGCATGGAGCAGCCAGAGATGTCAGTCTGCATGAAGCAGCCAGAGCTGTCAGTCTGCATAGAGCAGCCAGTCTGCATGGAGCTGCCAGTCTGCATGGAGCTGCCAGTCTGCATGGAGCTGCCAGTCTGCAAGGAGCTGTCAGTCTGCACGGAGCTGTCAGTCTGCACGGAGCTGTCAGTCTGTAAGGAGCTGCCAGTCTGCAAGGAGCTGCCAGTCAGCACGGAGCCGCCAGAGCGGTCAGTCTGTAAGAAGCTGCCAGAGCTGTCAGCCTATATGGAGCAGCTAGTGCCGCCAGTCTGCCCAGCGCCGCCAGTGCCCCCAGTCTGCCCAGCGTCGCCAGTCTGCCCAGCGCCGTCAGTCTGCCCAGCATCGCCAGTCTGCCCAGCACCGCCAGTCTGCCCAGCGCCGCCAGTCTGCCCAGTCCCGCCAGTCTGCCCAGCATCGCCAGTCTGCCCAGCGCCGCCAGTCTGCCCAGCGCCGCCAGTCTGCCCAGCGCCGCCAGTCTGCCCAGCGCCGCCAGATCTGCCAGTCAACCAGACTCTTCCAGATCTGCCAGTCAGCCAGACTCTTCCAGATCTGCCAGTCAGCCAGACTCTTCCAGATCTGCCAGTCAGCCAGACCCTTCCAGATCTGCCAGTCAACCAGACTCTTCCAGATCTGCCAGTCAACCAGACTCTTCCAGATCTGCCAGTCAACCAGACTCTTCCAGATCTGCCAGTCAACCAGACTCTTCCAGATCTGCCAGTCAGCCAGGATCTTCCAGATCAGCCAGGGATCTGCCAGTCAGCCAGGATCTGCCAGTCAGCCAGGAGCTGGTGAAATCACCAGCCAGCCAGGAGCTGGTAGATCCTCTACCTGCCTGAGCTTCCTCTCACTCCTGAGCTTCCTCTCACTCCTGAGCTTCCTCTCACTCCTGAGCTTCCTCTCACTCCTGAGCTTCCTCTCACTCCTGAGCTTTCTCTCACTCCCGAGCTTACCCTCAGTCCCGAGCTGCCTCGGTCCCGAGCTGTCCTTCAGTCCCGATCTGCTCCTCAGTCCAGTGGGGTTCTGGGTGGGGACTACTAGGCCATGGTCGGCGGCGAGGGTGGACTATCCAGGGACGAAGGGAGAGGGGACTAAGACATTAAATGAGTGGGGTCCACGTCCCGCGCCGGAGCCGCCACCATGGACAGACGCCCACCCGGACCCTCCCTATTGTTTTGAGGTGCGTTCGGGAGTCCGCACCTTAGGGGGTTCTGTCACGCCCTGGTCAAAGTATTTTGTGTTTATCTTTATGTATTTGGTCAGGCCAGGGTGTGGCATGGGGTTTTTGTAATTGTGGTGTGTTTGTCTTGGGGTTTTGGTGGTGGTATTGGGATTGTAGCTTAGTGGGTTGTCTAGCAAAGTCTATGGCTGTCTGGAGTGGTTCTCAATCAGAGGCAGGTGCTTATCGTTGTCTCTGATTGGGAACCATATTTAGGCAGCCATATTCTTTGAGTTTGTCGTGGGTGATTGTCCTTAGTGTCTTACTTGTACTCTCTGTTAGTTTGCACTAGATAGGCTGTTTTCGGTTTTCGTTTCGTTTATTGTTTGTAGTGTTCGTGTTTAGTCGTGTTTACGTTTGTTTAAATAAACATGGATCGCAATCGACACGCTGCAGTTTGGTCCGACTCTTCATCACCACTAGAAAACCGTTACAGTATCAGATCAGTCAGTGTTCTATAATATAATTTATCAGATCAGTCAGTGTTCTAGAATATAATTTATCAGATCAGTCAGTGTTCTATAAAATAATTTATCAGATCAGTCAGTGTTCTATAATATCATTTATCAGATCAGTCAGTGTTCTAGAATTTATCAGATCAGTCAGTGTTCTATAAAATAATTTATCAGATCAGTCAGTGTTCTAGAATTTATCAGATCAGTCAGTGTTCTAGAATTTATCAGATCAGTCAGTGTTCTATAATATAATTTATCAGATCAGTCAGTGTTCTATAAAATCATTTATCAGGTCAGTCAGTGTTCTAGAATTTATCAGATCAGTCAGTGTTCTATAAAATCATTTATCAGATCAGTCAGGGATGTGCTACCTGTCCCAGACCTATTATTTGACCATGCTGGTCATCTATGAACATTTGAACATCTTGGCAATGTTCTGTTATAATCTCCACCCGGCACAGCTAGAAGAGGACTGGCCACCCTACATAGCCTGGTTCCTCTCTAGGTTTATAATCTCTACCCGGTACAGCCAGAATATGACTGGCCACCCCACATAGCCTGGTTCCTCTCTCGGTTTCTTCCTAGGTTCTGGTCTTTCTAGGGAGTTTTTCCTAGCCACCGTGCTTCTACACCTGCATTGCTTGCTGTTTGGGGTTTAAAGGCTGGGTTTCTGTACAGCACTTTGAGATATCAGCTGATGTAAGAAGGGCTTTATAAATACATTTGATTTGATTTGATTCTCTAAAATCATTTATCAGATCAGTCAGTGTTCTATAAAATAATTGATCAGATCAGTCAGTGTTCAATCATTTATTAGATCAGTCAGTTTTCAATCATGTAACAGATCAGTCCACATTCTATAATATAATTTATCAGACCAGTCAGTGTTCTATAATATAATTTATCAGATCAGTCAGTGTTCTATAATATCATTTATCAGATCAGTCAGTGTTCTATAATATAATTTATCAGATCAGTCAGTGTTCTAGAATACCATTCATCAGAGTGTTCTAGAATATCATTTATCAGATCAGTCAGTGTTCTAGAATATAATTGATCAGATCAGTCAGTGTTCTAGAATATAATTTATCAGATCAGTCAGTGTTCTAGAATATAATTTATCAGATCAGTCAGTGTTCTAGAATATAATTTATCAGATCAGTCAGTGTTCTAGAATTTATCAGATCAGTCAGTGTTCTAGAATATAATTTATCAGATCAGTCAGTGTTTTAGAATATCATTTATCAGATCAGTCAGTGTTCTAGAATATAATTTATCAGATCAGTCAGTGTTTGAGAATATCATTTATCAGATCAGTCAGTGTTCTAGAATATAATTTATGAGATCAGTCAGTGTTCTAGAATATAATTTATCAGATCAGTCAGTGTTCTATAAAATCATTTATCAGATCAGTCAGTGTTCTAGAATATCACCTGTTTCTCTTATTTATATTTACAGCCAGAGATATGGATGATGACTATGGATCATAGTCAGTCAATTATATAATTCCTTGATTTTGTATTCATCATCTCTCTCCGTGAGCGTGTGCTAAACAGCTGCTCTCTCTGCAGCACCTCTCTGACCAGACTGTTATTACAGACTAAACAGCACCTCTCTGACCAGACTGTTATTACAGACTAAACAGCACCTCTCTGACCAGACTGTTATTACAGACTAAACAGCACCTCTCTGACCAGACTGTTATTACAGACTAAACAGCACCTCTCTGACCAGACTGTTATTACAGACTAAACAGCACCTCTCTGACCAGACTGTTATTACAGACTAAACAGCACCTCTCTGACCAGACTGTTATTACAGACTAAACAGCACCTCTCTGACCAGACTGTTATTACAGACTAAACAGCACCTCTCTGACCAGACTGTTATTACAGATGAACAGCACCTCTCTGACCAGACTGTTATTACAGACTAAACAGCACCTCTCTGACCAGACTGTTATTACAGATGAACAGCACCTCTCTGACCAGACTGTTATTACAGATGAACAGCACCTCTCTGACCAGACTGTTATTACAGACTAAACAGCACCTCTCTGACCAGACTGTTATTACAGACTAAACAGCACCTCTCTGACCAGACTGTTATTACAGACTAAACAGCACAGGGAAGTATCATTTTTTTTTGTAACAAATAACGCAATAATATTAATCACAAATAGTTTGTTACTAATCACTTGACTTTATGGGTTATTCCTGCCATGTGTCAGACAGAACCATATGGTGATCCTAATGTGGAATGTCTGCATGTCCTGTATTCCTAGGACCCACGATTCCCCTCCGTGAAAGGATGGAGCTCTATTGTTTTACCCGAACAGAGTCCCTAAGCCGCCGTAAGCACTTGATTAGTGCAGAGACAACAAACACTGCCGCTTTCTAAAAATATCCCAATCCAATAACTATCCAATCCCACGTGAATCCATGCAAATGGAAACGTCAGTTCAACGCAGGCCGGGGCGGCTCATTCACGCTGCTGTGAGCTGGCTACTAGTATTATTCTAACCCCACCCCCACCCCGGATGTTAACAGCCAGTACAGCGCTGGACAACAAGCCAGGAAGTCAGATTGCTTCAGTTTAGTAAAGCCCCCTTTTAAAATCCTGCCTCTCTCTCTCGGCTCAGGAATCTGAGTAGAGATGCACTAGGCCACTGAAGCTAAAGATCATTAGTGGTTTAAGGCCCATCATGGTTTAATCTGTGGATAAACGTGCCTCAGGGTGATTAAGCTCTATTGTTCAGTCCCTGCTGATCGTACAGGACGGATGTTAATCCCCGGGAATATACAGACAATCGCAATGTTTTAAAATGTGTTATATTGTGGTTACATGATGTTAGACATATAATATAACACAGATAGTTCTGTTATCACCCTCCACATATCACAATATAACACAGATAGTTATGTTATCACCCTCCACATATCACAATATAACACAGATACTTCTGTTATCACCCTCCACATTCTGTCTGTTATCACCCTCCACATTCTGTCTGTTATCACCCTCCACATATCACATTCTGTCTGTTATCACCCTCCACATTCTGTCTGTTATCACCCCTCCACATATCACATTCTGTCTGTTATCACCCCTCCACATATCACAATATAACACAGATAATTCTGTTATCACCCCTCCACATTCTGTCTGTTATCACCCCACCACATTCTGTCTGTTATCACCCTCCACATATCACATTCTGTCTGTTATCACCCCTCCACATATCACAATATAACACAGATAATTCTGTTATCACCCCTCCACATTCTGTCTGTTATCACCCTCCACATATCACATTCTGTCTGTTATCACCCTCCACATTCTGTCTGTTATCACCCTCCACATATCACATTCTGTCTGTTATCACCCTCCACATATCACATTCTGTCTGTTATCACCCTCCACATTCTGTCTGTTATCACCCCTCCACATTATGTCTGTTATCACCCCACATATCACATTCTGTCTGTTATCACCCTCCACATTCTGTCTGTTTATCACCCTCCACGTATCACATTATGCCTGTTATCAACCCTCCTTATATCACATTCTGTCTGTTATCACCCTCCTTATATCACATTCTGTCTGTTATCACCCTCCATATATCACATTCTGTCTGTTATCACCCTCCATATATCACATTATGTCTGTTATCACCCTCCTTATATCACATTCTGTCTGTTATCACCCTCCATATATCACATTATGTCTGTTATCACCCTCCATATATCACATTCTGTCTGTTATCACCCTCCACATTCTGTCTGTTATCACCCTCATATCACATTCTGTCTGTTATCACCCTCCTTATATCACATTCTGTCTGTTATCACCCTCCTTATATCACATTATGTCTGTTATCACCCTCCATATATCACATTCTGTCTGTTATCACCCTCCACATATCACATTCTGTCTGTTATCACCCTCCACATATCACATTCTGTCTGTTATCACCCTCCTTATGTCACATTCTGTCTGTTATCACCCTCCACGTATCACATTATGTCTGTTATCAACCCTCCACATATCACATTCTGTCTGTTATCACCCTCCATATATCACATTCTGTCCGTTATCACCCTCCATATATCACATTATGTCTGTTATCACCATCCTTATATCACATTCTGTCTGTTATCACCATCCTTATATCACATTCTGTCTGTTATCACCCTCCTCATATCACATTCTGTCTGTTATCACCCTAAACATATCACACTCTGTCTGTTATCACCCTCCACATTCTGTCTGTTATCACCCTCCTTATATCACACTCTGTCTGTTATCACCCTCCACATTCTGTCTGTTATCACCCTCCATATATCACATTATGTCTGTTATCACCCTCCATATATCACATTCTGTCTGTTATCACCCTCCACATTATGTCTGTTATCACCTCCATATATTACATTCTGTCTGTTATCACCCTCCACATTCTGTCTGTTATCACCCTCCATATATCACATTCTGTCTGTTATCACCCTCCTTATATCACACTCTGTCTGTTATCACCCTCCACATTCTGTCTGTTATCACCCTAAACATATCACATTCTGTCTGTTATCACCCTCCTTATATCACATTCTGTCTGTTATCACCCTCCACATTCTGTCTGTTATCACCCTCCACATTCTGTCTGTTATCACCCTCCACATTCTGTCTGTTATCACCCTCCACATTCTGTCTGTTATCACCCTCCACATATCACATTATGTATGTTATCACCCTCCTTATATCACATTCTGTCTGTTATCACCCTCCTTATATCACATTCTGTCTGTTATCACCCTCCACATTCTGTCTGTTATCACCCCTCCACATTATGTCTGTTATCACCCTAAACATATCACATTCTGTCTGTTATCACCCTCCGTGTAGCTCAATGCTCCTGAGGTTTGAGTACATGACATGGCATGTATCATCCAGGCCCCAGGAAGCCTCTCATAGTCGTTGCTGATCTAGGATCAGTTTAGCTATCCAGATCATAATGAATAAGATGGCTCTGCTGTGGTATTCTGTGACTAGACAGATATGAGGGAAGAAGGTTTGGGAGAAGAGGAATTGTCTGTCTTTCTTGGAGCCCCAGCAGCTTTACATCTTGTTTTATACAAGCTCAGCAGACACCTGGGGCATCAGGTGAAAGGTAACACTCAGCTTATCCTCAATCCCCCACCTCAGCGTGCACACACTCACACACACACACACACACACACATACACACACACCAGCCCTGACCCAATCAGCCGTAACAGTATGCCGATCCCACCATGGGTGGTGGGTGAGAGGAGGGTTACAGGGCTGAGGCGGTGTTGCCATACCAGCCCTATCTTCCTCTAAACAGATGGATGATTACATGTGTTTTTCTCACCCAGACACTCTTCCTTCCGGTGTTTTCTGGAAGCAGCTTGCAGTGTGGTCTATCCACAGTGGGTTTCTATCTGACTGTCTCTGCCATCTAGTCAGCCAGTCATTCAGCAAACCAGCCAGACAACCATACAGTCAGCCAGCAAACCAGCCAGCCAGCCATCTAGTCAGCCAGTCAGTCAGCAAACCAGCCAGCCAGCCATCTAGTCAGCCAGCAAACCAGCCAGCCAGCCATCTAGTCAGTCAGCAAACCAGCCAGCCAGCCATCTAGTCAGCCAGCAAACCAGCCAGCCAGCCATCTAGTCAGCCAGAAAACCAGCCAGTCGTCTAGTCAGCCAGAAAACCAGCCAGCCACCCATCTAGTCAGCCAGCAAGCCAGCAAACCAACCAGTCAGTCAGCCAGTCAGCCAGCAAACCAGCCAGCCATCTAGTCAGCCAGCAAACCAGCCAGTCTGTCATCTAGTCAGCCAGCCAGCAAACCAGCCAGCCAGCCATCTAGTCAGCCAGCCAGCAAACCAGCCAGCCAGCCATCTAGTCAGCCAGCAAACCAGCCAGCCTGTCATCTAGTCAGCCAGCCATCTAGCCAGCCAGCAAACCAGCCAGCCAGCCGTCTAGTCAGCCAGTCACCCAGCAAACCAGCCAGCCAGCCATCTAGTCAACCAGCAAACCAGCCAGCCAGCCATCTAGTCAGCCAGCAAACCAGCCAGCCAGCCAATCAGCCAGCCAGCCATTCAGCCAGTCAGATGTGTGCTGACTAGACACCCATGAGCCCTGGGTGTTGTACTGTCACAGTACACCATGTTTTTGTTCTCACCCAATGACACTTTGATGACCTCACCCAGTAATGGCCCAGCGGGCGTGTGGGTTTGATTTCCGATATTAACCACAGCCCTAGATCAGACCTGACCTTTGATGGCTCCTAATTGTGGGCATATTGGAGTTTATTTTATTTGATCAAATGTACATTCATTATAATCCACATAATAATTACCATTTCATATTGCTGAAGGATTATTTTCCTGCCTACTCTATGTACTATAATTATAAGAAGGTGGTAGAGGTGAAGCCTGTTGGCTGGTAGTAGAAGGTTCTGGTAGTGTTACTGTGTATCCTGCAGGCTGGTAGTAGAAGGTTCTGGTAGTGTTACTGTGTATCCTGCAGGCTGGTAGTAGAAGGTTCTGGTAGTGCTGTATCCTGCAGGCTGGTAGTAGAAGGTTCTGGTAGTGTTACTGTGTATCCTGCAGGCTGGTAGTAGAAGGTTCTGGTAGTGTTACTGTGTATCCTGCAGGCTGGTAGTAGAAGGTTCTGGTAGTGCTGTATCCTGCAGGCTGGTGTAATAGCCAGAAGGCCAAACAGTAGACCTCATTAACTCTGAGGAAATCTACACATTGGACGTGCAAATCTCTCCTGTCCTCTGCCAGGAGACAGGCAGACAGACAGACAGGCAGACAGGCAGACAGGCAGGCAGGCAGACAGACAGACAGACAGACAGACAGACAGACAGACAGACAGACAGACAGACAGACAGACAGACAGACAGACAGACAGACAGACAGACAGACAGACAGACAGACAGACAGACAGACAGACAGACAGACAGGCAGACAGGCAGGCAGGCAGACAGACAGGCTGGCCCAGGGTCTCTCTGAGTTCCTAGGACACACAGTAAGGCATATTAGTGAGAATGCAACAATCTGTAACTCTACAATGCATGACACATTTAAAGCGTTTCATTCCAAACAGCTATTTATCCATTTTCAGAAATGTTTGAAAATGGGGCTTTTAATGTTTAAAGAAATGATGAGAGAGTGCTGTGTTTTTCACCATTGGTTTCATTTCAGAGATGTCATGAAACTCCTCACTCTCAGTGAAAGAATTAGTACTGCTAAGATGTTACACAGTCACACGTAACAAATGAAAAATTAAATATTCCGTGCCCGTAAAATGTGATTTGAATGGGGTATGGTGATAGGTGCCAGGCGCACCGGGTTCGAGTCAGCATGCACGTTCAACACCTTGTAGAGTCCATGACCCGACGAATTGAGGCTGTTCTGAGGGAAAAAAGGGTTTCAACTCAGTTTTTGCTCAGTGCCCACTGTTCTGGCTTTTACAGGAGGTGTTTGGAAGGTGTTCCTAATGTTTTGTTCAGTGCCCACTGTTCTGGCTTTTACAGGAGGTGTTTGGAAGGTGTTCCTACAGTTTGGAAGGTGAGTGCCCACTGTTCTGGCTTTTAAGGAGGTGTTTGGAAGGTGTTCTAATGTTTTGCTCAGTGCCCACTGTTCTGGCTTTTACAGGAGGTGTTTGGAAGGTGTTCCTAATGTTTTGTTCAGTGCCCACTGTTCTGGCTTTTACAGGAGGTGTTTGGAAGGTGTTCCTAATGTTTTTCTCTGTGCCCACTGTTCTGGCTTTTACAGGCACCTCGGAGGTGTTTGTTCAGGCTCAGCATCAGAAGAATATTCATCAGCAACGTCATGATTCATTTCTTCCGTCTGAGATGGTTTCCATTCAGATCTTGTAGCATCGCTAACACAGCATGGTTGTCCATATCGTCTTTTCTCTTTTTGTCGTTGTAAAGTACACACACTCACTGTATGTAGGGTATTGTCTGGAGGACTGGGTCGTACCTGATTTTACACACGCTGACAATGAGTAAACACACAAGAAGAAGAACAGTTCAAGTTGCAGTTGTTTTTTTACTTTATATTTTAGCGTCTCTGGCGTTCTAGTCCACAAGCCATTCAGGTAAGAGGGTGGATAAAGATGGCTGTCACCTGTAGTCTCTTTCGTCCGCGGCAGTGTGGCCTCGTTGACCGAGTCCGTAACTCTCCTTAGGAGTCTGTGGAAGGCGAGCGCAACACAATGTAAGTGGGAGAGTCAGCCTGCACTCTGGTGCCAGTCAGTTGATTAGAGAATGCCTTTACAGGTGTGCTGATTAGTAATCCTGTGCAGGTGTGATGGGTGAGCAGAGCTGTGGTGCCGCCTTCAGCCGGCCTGGTGAAGGTAATGTAGCCTTCTACAGTGCTGAACTGAGTGACACTGTCCACTGTGCTGAAGTGAGCCCACCTATTATTCTGTGCTGAGGTGGGTGCCACTGTCTACTGTGCTGAAGTGAGCCCACCTATTATTCTGTGCTGAGGTGGGTGCCACTGTCCACTGTGCTGAAGTGAGCCCACCTATTATTCTGTGCTGAGGTGGGTGCCACTGTCCATGGTGCTGAAGTGAGCCCACCTATTATTCTGTGCTGAGGTGGGTGCCACTGTCCATGGTGCTGAAGTGAGCCCACCTATTATTCTGTGCTGAGGTGGGTGCCACTGTCCATGGTGCTGAAGTGAGCCCACCTATTATTCTGTGCTGAGGTGGGTGCCACTGTCCATGGTGCTGAAGTGAGCCCACCTATTATTCTGTGCTGAGGTGGGTGCCACTGTCCATGGTGCTGAAGTGAGCCCACCTATTATTCTGTGCTGAGGTGGGTGCCACTGTCCATGGTGCTGAAGTGAGCCCACCTATTATTCTGTGCTGAGGTGGGTGCCACTGTCCATGGTGCTGAAGTGAGCCCACCTATTATTCTGTGCTGAGGTGGGTGCCACTGTCCATGGTGCTGAAGTGAGCCCACCTATTATTCTGTGCTGAGGTGGGTGCCACTGTCCATGGTGCTGAAGTGAGCCCACCTATTATTCTGTGCTGAGGTGGGTGCCACTGTCCATGGTGCTGAAGTGAGCCCACCTATTATTCTGTGCTGAGGTGGGTGGTTCTGTCCATGGTGCTGCACTGGGAGTCCTTCAGCCACACTTCTGGCCATGGTGAAGTTGGAACTGAATAGTGAGTGTTGCAACCGAGGACAGAGGATTTTTACGCGCTACGTGTTTAACCTCTCTGGGATATGTGCGCTAGCGTCCCACCTGGCCAAAAGCCAGCGAAAATGTAGAGCGCCAAATTCAAATAAATAACTATAAAAATTGACCTTTCATTAAATCACACATGCAAGATAGCAAATTAAAGCTACACTTGTTGTGAATCCAGCCAACATGTCAGATTTCAAAAAGGCTTTTTCAGCGAAAGCAAACGATGCTATTATCTGAGGATAGCACCTCAATTAACAAGGAGATAAACCATATTTCAACCCAGCAGGCGTGACACAAAACGCAGAAATAAAAATATAATTCACGCCTTACCTTTGACGAGCTTCTTTTGTTGGCACTCCAATATGTCCCATAAACATCACAAATGGTCCTTTTGTTCGATTAATTCCGTCGATATATATCCAAAATGTCCATTTATTTGGCGCGTTTGATCCAAAAAAACACGGGTTCCAACTTTCTCTCTCTGTTCAACTCACCCATTATCCCTCTTTCTCTCTCTCTGTTCAGCTCACCCATTATCCCCATTTCTCTCTCTTTTCAACTCACCCAGTATCCCTATTTCTCTCTTTTCAACTCACCCATTATCCCTCTTTCTCTCTCTCTCTGTTCAACTCACCCATTATCCCTATTTCTCTCTCTTTTCAACTCACCCATTATCCCTCTTTCTCTCTCTTTACAACTCACCCATTATCCCTCTTTCTCTTTTCAACTCACCCATTATCCCTCTTTCTCTCTCTCTGTTCAACTCACCCATTATCCCCATTTCTCTCTCTTTTCAACTCACCCAGTATCCCTATTTCTCTCTCTGTTCAACTCACCCATTGTCCCTCTTTCTCTCTCTTTTCAACCCCCATTATCCCTATTTCTCTCTCTGTTCAACTCACCCATTATCCCTTTCTCTCTCTGTTCAACTCACCCATTATCCCTCTTTCTCTCTTTTTCAACTCACGCATTATCCCTCTTTCTCAACTCACCCATTATCCCTTTCTCTTTTCAACTTTATCCCTCTTTCTCTCTCTTTCAACTCACCCATTATCCCCATTTCTCTCTCTTTTTCAACTCACCCAGTATCCCTATTTCTCTCTCTGTTCAACTCACCCATTATCCCTCTTTCACCCATCCCTCTTTCTCTCTGTTCAACTCACCCATTATCCCTCTTTCTCTCTCTTTTCAACTCACGCATTATCCCTCTTTCTCTCTTTTCAACTCACCCATTATCCTTCTTTCTCTTTCAACTCACCCATTATCCCTCTTTCTCTCTCTCTGTTCAACTCACCCATTATCCCCATTTCTCTCCATTATATCCCTATTTCTCTCTCTGTTCAACTCACCCATTGTCCCTCTTTCTCTCTCTTTTCAACTCACCCATTATCCCTATTTCTCTCTCTGTTCAACTCACCCATTATCCCTCTTTCTCTCTCTGTTCAACTCACCCATTATCCCTCTTTCTCTCTCTTTTCAACTCACGCATTATCCCTCTTTCTCTCTTTTCAACTCACCCATTATCCTTCTTTCTCTTTTCAACTCACCCATTATCCCTCTTTCTCTCTCTGTTCAACTCACCCATTATCCCTCTTTCTCTCTCTGTTCAACTCACCCATTATCCCTCTTTCTCTCTCTGTTCAACTCACCCATTATCCCTCCCTCTTTCTCTTTTCAACTCACCCATTATCCCTATTTCTCTCTCTTTTCAACTCACCCATTATCCCTCTTTCTTTCTCTTTACAACTCACCCATTATCCCTCTTTCTCTCCCATCATACTTTACTTAGTTTATTTAATCTGTTATATGTGTGAAATTAGTTTCGGTATAATTTAGATTAAGTTTTGAGGCAATTTTGAGGGGAATTTTTGACTGTTTGATTTTTGACTTCTGACTGTTGTCAGAAGGAAGGGGCAACAAGTGAACACCAATTCAAATAATGACACTCCCGTTCTGTTTGTGACATTAAGATTCTAACAACGACAGTGTGTTATATAGACGTTATATAGACGTTATATAGACTTTATATAGACGTTATATAGACGTATTTATTTAAAGTCAAGGATGGTGGGGGTGGGGGGGCATGACTTTATAAATGGCAGAGTAATAAAAAATAATAATTAATGAGCAATCCAAATGACTTCTTTAGCGGTTCTAGTGTTAACACTGCTAATCTAACCCACACATCAAACCAAAGGGGATTAAATCCTCCCATTATGAAAAACTTGTTTCTGACATTAAACGTGTTCCTTATCCGTAACCCTGCTGTCTCACGCAGCCTCTCCCTGCCAGGCAGTTTAAAGCACCTTGTTAGGGCTTTCTTTTGACGGCAGAGAATCATTTCTCGCTTGAATAAAAGAGAGAAATTGCTTCCCTGCCTGCTTCACGATTGCTTCGCTGTTTTTATTCAGTTATTAAACGTCAATAATATAAGCTTGTGAGATCTATTTGCTGGAGAGACGTGTATGTGATATTTCTAAGTTCAGTATAAGTGTAATACAACAGCCGAGGGGCAGCCCAGTTGAACACACGAGGGGACAGGCCAGTTGAACACACGAGGGACAGGCCAGTTGAACACACGAGGGACAGCCCAGTTGAACACACGAGGGACAGCCCAGTTGAACACACGAGGGGACAGCCCAGTTGAACACACGAGGGACAGCCCAGTTGAACACACGAGGGACAGCCCAGTTGAACACACGAGGGACAGCCCAGTTGAACACACGAGGGACAGGCCAGTTGAACACAGTTGAACACACGAGGGACAGGCCAGTTGAACACACGAGGGAGAGCCCAGTTGAACACACGAGGGACAGCCCAGTTGAACAGCCAGGGACAGCCAGTGGCCCTTTCACACTCACACACACAAACACACACAAATACAGATTGCAGGCTGCTGAGGGTGACCACAATCTGCTCAGTCACCATCTGCTGCTCTCCAGTGATAAATAAGAACATCATATTTACCTAAACGCTCATAAAAGACCTGTAGACTAACAGCTGTCTAATGGTCCTAAATGACTACAGATGAGACATGATGGAGACATGGTCAAATGTTCATCGATCTTGGACAGAGAGTCACTCTTTAATGCCAGCCTGACTGTGGCAGACTGTGTGTATGATCCACTATGTCCCTGTGCTGTGTTGCAGGCTGTGGTTATGACTGTGACCACTATGTCCCTGTGTTGTGTTGCAGGCTCCCAGCGGTGCCAGGCCTGAGGAAGAACTGGAGCGTCTCACCAAGAAGATGCTGTATGACATGGACAACCCTCCGACTGAGGAGTACTTTGGTGAGACAGAACTTTACCGTACAGTAATTATATCATTACCTACGGTGAACGCCATTATAGGGGTCGATCCCACCAAAAATAGTGCTTTTTTGGTCTCTTTGATATGTTCAGTAGATATATTAAATTATGTCTAATTTATTAATATAGACCACATGGAGAACTCAATAAGTCACATTTTTATTATGAATAAAGACTTGCTAAAAGTGCTTAAAGTCAGCATTTTAACATTTTGTCCCTCCGTGCTCCCTGTAGGAAGATGTGAACCCACTAAACATCTGTAAAGACCTAGCTATTTTGTTGCTTTGACAAAGTCAGTTCTGAACATTAAGCATTTATTTCATGTGATTCATTTATTTCATGTGATTCATTTATTTCATGTGATTAATGATTCATTTATTTCATGTGATTAGTGATTCATTTATTTCATGTGATTAGTGATTCATTTATTTCATGTGATTCATTTATTTCATGTGATTAGTGATTCATTTATTTCATGTGATTCATTTATTTCATGTGATTAATGATTCATTTATTTCATGTGATTAATGATTCATTTATTTCATGTGATTCATTTATTTCATGTGATTCATTTATTTCATGTGATTAGTGATTCATTTATTTCATGTGATTCATTTATTTCATGTGATTAATGATTCATTTATTTCATGTGATTAATGATTCATTTATTTCATGTGATTCATTTATTTCATGTGATTCATTTATTTCATGTGATTAATGATTCATTTATTTCATGTGATTCATTTATTTCATGTGATTCATTTATTTCATGTGATTAATGATTCATTTATTTCATGTGATTAGTGATTCATTTACGTCTCTCCCTCATTTTAAGGTCAACCCTGTTACATGAACTGAACTCTCGTTTTAATATGGAGAAATGTTTTTTCTCCAAAGAAACAGTGAACATCTAATAGTCAAATCATTGATTAAAAGCAGGTGTTCTGGTTCTACTCTTTATGTAAAAGCAGGTGTTCTGGTTCTACTCTTTATGTAAAAGCAGGTGAGCTGGTTCTACTCTTTATCTAAAAGCAGGTGTTCTGGTTCTACTCTTTATGTAAAAGCAGGTGTTCTGGTTCTAAAAAGCAGGTGTTCTGGTTCTACTCTTTATCTAAAAGCAGGTGTTCTGGTTCTACTCTTTATGTAAAAGCAGGTGAGCTGGTTCTACTCTTTATCTAAAAGCAGGTGTTCTGGTTCTAAAAAAGCAGGTGTTCTGGTTCTACTCTTTGTGTAAAAGCAGGTGTTCTGGTTCTACTCTTTGTGTAAAAGCAGGTGTTCTGGTTCTACTCTTTGTGTAAAAGCAGGTGAGCTGGTTCTACTCTTTATCTAAAAGCAGGTGAGCTGGTTCTACTCTTTGTGTAAAAGCAGGTGTTCTGGTTCTACTTTTATGTAAAAGCAGGTGTTCTGGTTCTACTCTTTATGTAAAAGCAGGTGTTCTGGTTCTACTTTTATGTAAAAGCAGGTGTTCTGGTTCTACTCTTTATCTAAAAGCAGGTGAGCTGGTTCTACTCTTTATGTAAAAGCAGGTGAGCTGGTTCTACTCTTTATGTAAAAGCAGGTGAGCTGGTTCTACTCTTTATGTAAAAGCAGGTGTTCTGGTTCTACTCTTTATGTAAAAGCAGGTGTTCTGGTTCTACTCTTTATGTAAAAGCAGGTGAGCTGGTTAGAAATGTTTTAACAATGTTTTAGTGCAGCTTGTATTCAATGGCCCCCTCCCTGTTGCACACAACAAGCTTCCATTCCCCCTGTCACAAGGACATTTAGGGCTGATTCAACACGGAATTGTCAACCCTGTTACGGTCAACCCTGTTACAGTACACCCTGCTACGGTCAACCCTGTCACAGTACACCCTGTTACGGTCAACCCTGTTACAGTACACCCTGTTACGGTCAACCCTGTTACGGTCCACCATGTTACGGTCAACCCTGTTACAGTACACCCTGTTATGGTCTACCCTGTTACGGTCCACCCTGTTATGGTCAACCCTGTTACTGTCCACCCTGTTACGGTCAACCCTGTTACGGTCCACCCTGTTACGGTCAACCCTGTTACGGTCAACCCTGTTACGGTCAACCATGTTACGGTCAACCCGGTTACGGTCCACCCTGTTACGGTCCACCCTGTTACGGTCTACCCTGTTACAGTCAACCCTGTTACGGCCCACCCTGTTACGGTCAACCCTGTTACGGTCAACCCTGTTAGGTCCACCCTGTTACTGTCCACCCTGTTACGGTCCACCCTGTTACGGTCAACCCTGTTATGGTCAACCCTGTTACAGTCCACCCTGTAACGGTCTACCCTGTTACTGTCTACCCTGTTACTGTCCACCCTGTTACGGTCCACCCTGTTACGGTCCACCCACCCCTAGTTTTTATGAAGTTGAACATGTGCTCTGTTTGACAGAATGTAAAAATTAAGTGAAAATAGTATAACTATTTCTCTCCCTCACTATTTGTCTCTCTTATTATTTCTCTCTCAGACTTTCTCCCTCACTATTTCTCTCCCTCACTATTTCTCTCTCACTTTCTCTCCCTCACTTTCTCTCCCTCACTTTCTCTCTCTCACTTTCTCTCCCTCACTATTTCTCTCATCTCTCCCTCACTATCTCCCTCTGTTCTCAGAGGGAATGGTGTCCCTCTCCACACTGCCTCCACCACCGCCAGGTCCTGTTCTATCCCATTCCACCTCTCTCCCCTGTTCTCTCCCATTCCTCCTCCCTTCTGCCCCCTCCGGCCCTCTCCTCTTCCCCTCTGCCCCCTCCAGCTCTCTCCTGTTCCACTCTGCCCCTCCAGCTCTCGCCTGTCCCTTTTCCGCTCCTCTCCTCTGACCCCCTGGTACCTCTGCCTCTTGTCTCACCCCCTCTGCCCTCTGGCACCTCCCTTCTCCAGGCCCCTGGCCCTATGTTCCCCCTCTGCCCCTCCAGCTCTCTCCTGTTCCTACTCTTCCCCTGGCCTCAGTCTCTACCCAGTCAGTCTCTATGGTCATGCTGAATAGGTCTCTACCCAGTCAGTCTCTATGATCATGCTGCATAGGTCTCTAATTAGCCAGTCTCTATGGTCATGCTGAATAGGTCTCTACCCAGTCAGTCTCTATGATCATGCTGAATAGATCTCTAATTAGCTAGTCTATATGGTCATGCTGAATAGATATCTACTCAGTCAGTCTCTATGGTCATGCTGAATAGGTCTCTAATTAGCCAGTCAGTCTCTATGATCATGCTGAATAGATATCGAATTAGTCAGTCAGTCTCTATGATCATGCTGAATAGGTCTCTAATTAGCCAGTCAGTCTCTATGATCATGCTGAATAGGTCTCTAATTAGCCAGTCAGTCTCTATGATCATGCTGAATAGGTCTCTAATTGGCCAGTCAGTCTCTATGATCATGCTGAATAGGTCTCTAATTGGCCAGTCAGTCTCTATGATCATGCTGAATAGGTCTCTAATTGGCCAGTCAGTCTCTATGATCATGCTGAATAGGTCTCTAATTAGCCAGTCAGTCTCTATGATCATGCTGAATAGGTCTCTAATTAGCCAGTCAGTCTCTATGATCATGCTGAATAGGTCTCTAATTGGCCAGTCAGTCTCTATGATCATGCTGAATAGGTCTCTAATTAGCCAGTCAGTCTCTATGATCATGCTGAATAGGTCTCTAATTGGCCAGTCAGTCTCTATGATCATGCTGAATAGGTCTCTAATTAGCCAGTCAGTCTCTATGATCATGCTGAATAGGTCTCTAATTAGCCAGTCAGTCTTTATGATCATGCTGAATAGGTCTCTAATTAGCCAGTCAGTCTCTAGGATCATGCTGTATAGGTCTCTAATTAGCCAGTCAGTCTCTATGATCATGCTGAATAGGTCTCTAATTGGCCAGTCAGTCTCTATGATCATGCTGAATAGGTCTCTAATTAGCCAGTCAGTCTCTATGGTCATGCTGAATAAGTCTCTAATTAGCCAGTCAGTCTCTATGGTCATGCTGAATAAGTCTCTAATTAGCCAGTCAGTCTCTATGGTCATGCTGAATAAGTCTCTAATTAGCCAGTCAGTCTCTATGATCATGCTGTATAGGTCTCTAATTAGCCAGTCAGTCTCTATGATCATGCTGAATAGGTCTCTAATTAGCCAGTCAGTCTCTATGATCATGCGATCATGCTGAATAGGTCTCTACCCAGTCAGTCTCTATGGTCATGCTGAATAGGTCTTTAATTAGCCAGTCAGTCTCTATGGTCATGCTGAATAGGTCTCTAATTAGCCAGTCAGTCTCTATGGTCATGCTGAATAGGTCTTTAATTAGCCCGTCTAACTGCTCACTGTGTTTACATTCACCAGGTGATTTGAAGCTTTTAAATCAGCCCATAAGTAACCACGTTATTATAATACTGTGACGTGTGAAGTTTTTTTTTATTGTCCTGTCTGTATATAACCAATATTAAGGGGATGTTAGCTTCACGTTGGCCTTGTCTCACACAGGATAAAGATCTTCATTGGTGAGACATCAGACACAGATCAGGTCGGAAGAGTCCCCTGGCTCAGTTAGGCAGGATGGCCCAGTCACTTTTAATGCCTTTCTATACAGAGTTGGCCTCCTTTCTGACAAGGGAGCGTGTGTGTGTGTGAGTGTGTGTGTGTGTGTGTGTGTGTGTGTGTGTGTGTGTGTGTGTGTGCGTGAAGCCTTGCTGCCATACCATGCATGCATACACACTTGCATCTGTTAGCAGACTGGGACAAAAATTCAACCCTGGCATTTCAGCCAACCTTGTCACAACACAACTGATTGGCTCAAACACATTAAGAAGGAAATACATTTGACAAATTAACTTTTAACAAGGCACACCTGTTAATTGAAATGGATTCCAGGTGACTACCTCATGAAGCTGGTTGAGAGAATGACAAGAGTGTGCAAAGCTGTCATAAAGGCAAAGGGTGGCTAATCTCAAATATAAAATATATGATTTGTTTAACACTTTTTGGTTACTACATGATTCCATATGTGGTATTTCATAGTGTTGATGTTGTCACTATTATTCTATAATGTAGAAAACAGTAAAAATAAAGAAAAACCCTTGAATGAGTAGGTGTGTCCAAACGTTTGACTGGTACTGTATATATATATACATACTACTACCGTTCAAAGTTTTGAGGTCACTTGGAAATGTCCTTGTTTTTGAAAGAAAAGCAAATTTTTTTGGTCCATTAAAATAACATCAAATTGATCAGAAATACAGTGTAGACATTGTTAATGTTGTAAATGACTGTTGTAGCTGGAAACTGCAGATTTTTTAATGGAATATCTACATAGGCGTACAGAGGCCCATTATCAGCAACCATCACGCCTGACGTACAGAGGGCCCATTAAAGTATTAACAGGTTATTAACAGGTTATTAACAGGTTATTAACAGGTTATTAACAGTGGTTATTAGCATCAGCATTTGTGGATTTGATTACAGGCTCAAAATGACCAGAAACAAAGACCTTTCTTCTGAAACTTTTCAGTCTATTCTTGTTCTGAGAAATGAAGGCTATTCCATGCTAGAAATTGCCAAGAAACTGAAGATCTCGTACAATGCTGTGTACTACTCCTTCACAGAACAACACAAACTGTCTCTAACCAGAATAGAAAGAGGAGTGGGAGGCCCCGGTGCACAACTGAGCAAGAGGACAAGTGCATTAGAGTGTCTAGTTTGAGAAACAGACGCCTCTACAAGTCCTCAACTGGCAGCTTCATTAAATAGTACCCAGAAAACACCAGTCTCAACGTCAACAGTGAAGAGGTGACTCCGGGATACTGGCCTTCTAGGCAGAGTTCCTCTGTCCAGTCTCAACGTCAACAGTGAAGAGGTGACTCCGGGATGCTGGCCTTCTAGGCAGAGTTCCTCTGTCCAGTCTCAACGTCAACAGTGAAGAGGTGACTCCGGGATGCTGGCCTTCTAGGCAGAGTTCCTCTGTCCAGTCTCAACGTCAACAGTGAAGAGGCGACTCCGGGATACTGGCCTTCTAGGCAGAGTTGCAAAGAAAAAGCCACATCTCAGACTGGCCAATAAACATAAAAGATTAAGATGGGCAAAAGAACACAGACACTGGACAGAGGAACTCTGAAAATCGGGCTGGCCGCGTCCATTATTATTATTCTTTATATACATTATTGAGGTCAATTTGGACCAGCCAATCCCATTATTAAGAGATGGTCCGGCCCTTCTGGCATTTGCCAGAATTGCCAGACGGCTAATCCTACCGTGACTAAGGCCTGTGGTCTCCGGGGCTTGCGTCTTGAACGAACGGGGCCACGGGGAAGAGAGGAGTCGCTAACTGGGTCATATCTGATGTGAGGCAGCTGAGTCACACAATCAGAGATAACGTCTGCCTCCACAGCTTACATGCAGGGCTGGGGAGGGAGGAGAAGAAGAAGAAGGGAAGGAGGGAGGGAGGGAGGGAGGAGAGCTGGACGGAGACAAGGAGATGGAGGGACGACGAGGAGAGCTGGAGGAGATAGAGACAGAGTGACGAAGAGGAGAGCTGGAGGGAGACAGAGATAGAGGGACGAAGAGGAGAGCTGGAGGGAGGGAGAGCGAGTAAGGAAGGTCAGAAGAGGAGTGAAAGTTAGTATGAACTATGAACTGTGGGACTCATTATAAAGAGATAAACTACTCTCTCTGCTCAATTAACAGAGCCCTCTGGCTCTCTGCTGATTCCCTAATGTACACAAACTGGACTGCAGTGTAGTGCGGTGTCTCACACAGCCCCCTTTGCCCTTATAACAGTTTTGCTTCCATCCCTCTCCTTGCCCCTACCTGGGCTCGAACCAGGGACCAACAACTGACACCCACGAAGCATCTTCACCCATCGCTCCACAAAAGCCACGGTCCTTGAAGAGCAAGGGAAACCACTACTTCAAGGTCTCAGAGATAGTGACGCCACCGATTGAAACGCTACTAGCGCGCAGCCCGCTAACTAGCTAGCCATTTGACACCGGTTACACCCTATATAGTACACTACTTTTTATCAGAGAAATATGGCCCAAAAACAAATAAAGAAACATGTCAAATTAATGAAAAGAATAGTGCACTATATAGGGAATAGTGTGACATTTGGGAAGTAGCCTGTGTAGGGCTAGGGAGAACAGGCCTCAGATCAGAGGGATGTTGTGGAGTGTAGAGCCAGGGCTTGGAGGGCTAGGGGAGAACAGGTCTCAGATCAGAGGGATGTTGTGGAGTGTAGAGCCAGGGCTTGGAGAGCTAGGGGAGAACAGGCCTCAGATCAGAGGGATGTTGTGGAGTGTAGAGCCAGGGCTTGGAGGGCTAGGGGAGAACAGGTCTCAGATCAGAGGGATGTTGTGGAGTGTAGAGCCAGGGCTTGGAGAGCTAGGGGAGAACAGGCCTCAGATCAGAGGGATGTTGTGGAGTGTAGGGCCAGGCCTTGGAGGGCTAGGGGAGAACAGGCCTCAGATCAGAGGGATGCTGTGGAGTGTAGAGCCAGGGCTTGGAGGGCTAGGGAGAACAGGCCTCAGATCAGAGGAGCTCTGTAACTCTGTAATTACAATGAATCTGATTACATTTCACAGCTCTTCTTTGGGAAGGAAGGGCACAAGGGGAAGAGGGCGAGCGGAGGAGAGAACCCCAGGGCTAATAATTAACTAGATTCATCAGATTGGGACTCTCTGATGATCTCTTTCTCTTCCTCTTCTCTCTCCTTTCTTTCTTTCTTTTTCTCTCTCTCTCGCTCTCTCTCTTTCCTACCTGCTCTCTCTCTCTCCTCTCTCTTTCTCCCCTTTCACCTGCACTCTCTCTCTCCTCTCTCTTTCTCCCCTTTCTCTCTCTCTCTCTCTCTCTGTCTTTCCCTCTCTTCCTCCCTACTACTTGCTCTCTCTCTCTCATTCTCTCTCTTTCCCTATCTCCCTTTGTTGTTCTCTCTCTTTCCCTATCTCCCTCTCTCTCTCTCGTTCTCTCTCTTTCCCTATCTCCCTCTCTCTCTCTCTTTCTCCTTCCCTATCTCGTTTCTCTCTCCTTCCCTCCCTCTCTCTTTCTCTATAACAAAGTGTATTGGTGTCGCTACAGTAGCTAATGTCTTTGAGCTCCTAATTTAAATCAGTCTATTGTAGGTTTCTATCGGTCCAGAGGGTTGAATTGAAGTAAATTACCATTACAGTGTGTCTCAGTGTTGGAAGGAGGAATGTTTAGCATCAGAGGCTCCAACTCAGACCCCTTCTTTAGACAGTAATATAATATTTTACATTAAGGTCAGTCCTGTTACTGTCAGTAATATAATATATTACTGTAAGGTCAGTACTGGACAGCAGTACAAAGCTTAATCCACAATTAGGCCAAGGCATGGCTTTCAAATCATCATCCTTCTTACACTTGTCAATCAAGGTTGATGGAGAGAGGAGAGGAGGAGAGGGAGGGAGAGAGGAGGGAGGGAGGGAGGGAGAGAGAGGGTAGGGAGGGAGAGAGGGAGGGAGGAGAGAGGGGAGGGAGAGAGAGGGAGAGAGAGGGAGAGAGAGAGAGGGAGGGAGAGAGAGAAGGGAGGGAGAGAGGGAAAGAGGGAGAGAGAGGGAGAGAGAGGGAGAGAGAGAGGGAGGGAGGGAGAGAGAGAGGGAGAGAGAGAGGGAGAGAGGGAGTGTTTTTTTCCTGGAAGAGGCAGAGTAGATTGAAACCTTTTCTTTCGATGTCATCATCTGTCATATCTAATCCACTTAGATTCTGTGTAGGTGTTCTGTGTTCTTCTAGCTTCTGTTGGAATCTAAAAGGAAACAGGGAGCCAATCACACGGCCTGAGACCCAAACGGCACTCTATTCCCTTATATGGTGCACTGGTCCTGGTCAAGAGTAGTATCGAATAGGAGACATTTTGTCTCAACGACAGCTTTGTCCTGGGCTGTAGCTCTGCTACACAATCACTTACACTCTCTGTCTATCTACTGTCACAACTCAATCACTCTCTGTCTACTGTCACATCACTGTCTATCTACTCACTCTCTGTCTATTGTCACAACTCAATCACTCTCTGTCTATTGTCACAACTCACTCTCTGTCTGTCTATTGTCACAACTCACTCACTCTCTGTCTCTGTCACAACTCACTCTCTGTCTATTGTCACAACTCACTCTCTGTCTATCTGTCACAACTCACTCTCTGTCTACTGTCACAACTCACTCTGTCTATTGTCACAACTCAATCACTCTCTGTCTACTGTCACAACTCACTCTCTGTCTATTGTCACAACTCACTCTCTGTCTATTGTCACAACTACTCTCTGTCTATTGTCAACTCACTCTCTGTCTATTGTCACAACTCACTCTCTGTCTATTGTCACAACTCACTCTCTGTCTATTGTCACAACTCACTCTCTGTCTGTCTACTGTCACAACTCACTCACTCTCTGTCTATGTCACAGCTCACTCTCTGTCACTGTCAACTCACTCTCTGTCTATCTACTGTCACACTCAACTGTCACTCACTCTGTCTATTGTCACACTCTCTGTCTATCTACTGTCACAACTCACTCTCTGTCTATCTACTGTCACAACTCACTCTCTGTCTATCTGTCACAACTCACTCTCTGTCTATCTACTGTCACAACTCACTCTCTATCTACTGTCACAACTCACTCTCTGTCTATCTACTGTCACAACTCACTCTCTGTCTATCTACTGTCACAACTCACTCTCTGTCTATCTACTGTCACAACTCACTCTGTCTATTGTCACAGCTCACTCTCTGTCTACTGTCACAACTCACTCTCTGTCTATCTACTGTCACAATTCACTCTCTGTCTATCTCTGTCACAACTCACTCTCTATCTACTGTCACAACTCACTCTCTGTCTGTCTACTGTCACAACTCACTCTCTGTCTGTCTGTCACAACTCACTCTCTGTCTATCTACTGTCACAACTCTCTGTCTATCTACTGTCACAACTCACTCTCTATCTACTGTCACAACTCACTCTCTGTCTATTGTCAACTCACTCTCTGTCTGTCTACTGTCACAACTCACTCTCTGTCTATCTACTGTCACAACTCACTCTCTGTCTATCTACTGTCAATTCACTCTCTGTCTATCTACTGTCACAACTCACTCTCTGTCTATCTACTGTCACAACTCACTCTCTGTCTATCTATTGTCACAATTCACTCTCTGTCTATCTACTGTCACAATCACTCTCTGTCTATTGTCACAACTCACTCTCTGTCTATTGTCACAACTCACTCTCTGTCTGTCTACTGTCACAACTCACTCTCTGTCTGTCTACTGTCACAACTCACTCTCTGTCTATCTACTGTCACAATTCACTCTCTGTCTATCTACTGTCACAACTCACTCTGTCTATCTACTGTCACAACTCACTCTCTGTCTATCTACTGTCACAACTCACTCTCTGTCTATCTATTGTCACAACTCACTCTCTGTCTATCTGTCACAACTCACTCACTCTGTCTATTGTCACAACTCACTCTCTGTCTATCTACTGTCACACTCACTCTCTGTCTATCTACTGTCACAATTCACTCTCTGTCTATCTACTGTCACAACTCCTCTCTATCTACTGTCACAACTCACTCTCTGTCTGTCTACTGTCACAACTCACTCTCTGTCTGTCTACTGTCACAGCTCACTCTCTGTCTATCTACTGTCACAACTCACTCTCTGTCTACTGTCACAACTCACTCTCTGTCTGTCTACTGTCACAACTCACTCTCTGTCTATCTACTGTCACAACTCACTCTCTGTCTATCTGCTGTCACAACTCACTCTCTGTCTATCTACTGTCACACTCACTCTCTGTCTGTCTCACTCTCTGTCTATCTACTGTCACAACTCACTCTCTGTCTATCTACTGTCACAACTCACTCTCTGTCTGTCTACTGTCATCACTCTCTGTCTATCTGTCACAACTCACTCTCTGTCTACTGTCACAACTCACTCTCTGTCTATCTACTGTCTGTCTCTGTCTATCTACTGTCACAACTCACTCTCTGTCTATCTACTGTCACAACTCACTGTCACAACTCTCTCTGTCTATTGTCACAACTCACTCTCTGTCTCTGTCACAACTCACTCTCTGTCTATCTACTGTCACAATTCACTCTCTGTCTATCTACTGTCACAACTCACTCTCTATCTACTGTCACAACTCACTCTCTGTCTGTCTACTGTCACAACTCACTCTCTGTCTGTCTACTGTCACAACTCACTCTCTGTCTATCTACTGTCACAATTCACTCTCTGTCTATCTACTGTCACAACTCACTCTCTCTACTGTCACTCACTCTCTGTCTATTGTCACAACTCACTCTCTGTCTGTCTACTGTCACAACTCACTCTCTGTCTATCTACTGTCACAACTCACTCTCTGTCTATCTACTGTCACAATTCCTCTCTGTCATCTAACTCACTCTCTGTCTATCTACTGTCACAACTCACTCTCTGTCTATCTATTGTCTGATTCACTCTCTGTCATCTAACTCTCTGTCTATTGTCACAACTCACTCTCTGTCTATTGTCACTCACTCTGTCTGTCTACTGTCACAACTCACTCTCTGTCTGTCTACTGTCACAACTCACTTGTCTATCTAACTTCACTCTCTGTCTATCTACTGTCACAACTCACTCTCTGTCTATCTACTGTCACAACTCACTCTCTGTCTATCTACTGTCACAATTCACTCTCTGTCTATCTATTGTCACAACTCACTCTCTGTCTATCTACTGTCACAACTCACTCTCTGTCTATCTACTGTCACTTCACTCTCTGTCTATCTATTGTCACAACTCACTCTCTATCTACTGTCACAACTCACTCTCTGTCTATTGTCACAACTCACTCTCTGTCTATCTACTGTCACAACGGTTGTGTTCAGACCCAAGCCAGGACAAACCAGGACACCTCGCTGAATTATTGAAATGGTTGAGGTGCTCTGCATTATTTAATATAAGTGATGATGATACTTGACTATCTTCTGTGTAAGTGTACAGCCACTCTGAAATGTACTTTTGTGTCTTGGGTTAATATTTTAACGTGTCAAATCTCAACGAGTATTTTTGTTGTTGTTGTTGTAGAAAATTGAATTTGATCGTAAAATATTAACCCATTATTGTTGATATTTTAAATTTGATCACAATCAGTATTTTTCAGAGATTTTTTTTAAATACCAAGAACTCAGAACTCAGTTGAAGGTTCATGCTGGACGTCATTCGTAACTTCACATAACTTTTGAACAGTCTTCAGAGCCTCTCCTCTTGTCCCGTTCTGTTCTGTAGTCTTTGTTTGAAGAGAAGAGTGGTTAGAGAATAGAGACTGTGAACCTGATAATGTAAAGCTGGAAGAAACCTCATCATTTATAAGACAACACCACACATAAAATATTCATCAAGAATCTTGGAAGAGTTTCAAAATGTCCCAGCTAGCTACAGTAGCTACAGTAAGGGGAGAGAGAGAGAGGAGCTAGCTACAGTAGCTACTGTAAGGACAGTGAGAGCAGCTAGCTACAGTAGCTACTGTAAGGACAGAGAGAGAGAACTAGCTACTGTAGCTACTGTAAGGACAGACAGCGAGAGCAGCTAGCTACTGTAAGGGGAGACAGCGAGTGCAGCTAGCTACTGTAAGGACAGACAGCGAGTGCAGATAGCTACTGTAAGGACAGACTGCGAGTGCAGCTAGCTACTGTAAGGACAGACAGAGAGAGCAGCTAGCTACTGGAAGGACAGACAGAGAGTGCAGCTAGCTACTGTAAGGACAGACAGAGAGAGCAGCTAGCTACTGTAAGGACAGACAGAGAGAGCAGCTAGCTACTGCAGAGAGAGCTAGCTTACTGTAAGGACAGACAGAGAGTGCAGCTAGCTACTGTAAGGACAGACAGAGAGAGCAGCTAGCTACTGTAAGGACAGACAGAGAGAGCAGCTAGCTACTGTAACGACAGACAGAGAGAGCAGCTAGCTACTGTGAGGACAGACAGAGAGAGCAGCTACCTACTGTAACGACAGACAGAGAGAGCAGCTAGCTACTGTAACGACAGACAGAGAGCAGCTAGCTACTGTAACGACAGACAGAGAGAGCAGCTAGCTACTGTAACGACAGACAGAGAGAGCAGCTAGCTGTAGCTACTTTGTCAGAGGAAGGTAGGAGCGAGTCAGAGGAACATTAACCGAGGTAATTGGGTCAGAGGAAAAGTTTGAGCCCACAGAGGCGTGCTCTAATGCCGATGTGTGTATTTCTTTAAAAGACAATGAAAGATCCCTCCCAAGTTAATGTATTAAATGGGCTTGTTTCTTTCAAACAGCTTTGTGTCCTAGATACTCTGGTTGACTGCATTTGCATAATACTCAGTTAGTCAGTTAGTCGCCCTCGGCAAACTCTGAGTGACTTTTCTTTCAGATGTAGATGATGTTACTTGTGTGTGTCATAACATTACTAGTGGAATGTTTTAACCTCTAGGTCGCCTTGACGTATCTCCCATCACCCTCGAAACTCCTCCCTCTCTACTCCTCCCTCCCTACTCCTCTCTCCCTACTCCTCCTCTCCCTCTCCTCTCTCCCCTTTTCCTCCTCCCTACTCCTCTTCCCTCTCCTCCCTCCCTTTCCTCCTCCCTACTCCTCCCTCCCTACTTTCCCTCCCTTCCTCTTTACTCCTCCCTCCCTATTCCTTTTCCCTACTCCACCCTCCCTACTCCTCTCTCCCTACTCCTCTCTCCCTACTCCTCTCTCCCTACTCCTCCCCCTCCTACTTCTCCCTCCCTACTCCTCTCTCCCTACTTCTCCCTCCCTACTCCTCCTCCCTACTCCTCCCTCCCTACTTCTCCCTCCCTCTCCTCTCTCCCTACTTTTATCTCTCCCTACTGCTCCCTCTCTTTCCTATCCCCCTACTCCTCTCTCTCTACTCCTCCCTCCCTACTCCTCTCTCCCTTTCCTCTCTCCTAGTCCTCTCTCCCTACTCCTCTCCTTACTCCTTTCCCTACTCCTCTCTCCCACTGTCCCATCTCCACTATCCCATCTCCTTCTCATCTCCACTGTCCCTCTCCTTCTCATCTCCACTGTCCCATCTCCTTCTCATCTCCACTGTCTCCATCTCCTTCTCATCTCCACTGTCCCATCTCCTTCTCATCTCCACTGTCCCATCTCCTTCTCATCTCCACTGTCCCATCTCCTTCTCAACTCCACTGTCCCATCTCCTTCTCATCTCCACTGTTCCATCTCCTTCTCATCTCCACTGTCCCATCTCCTTCTCATCTCCTTCTCATCTCCACTGTCCATCTCCTTCTCATCTCCACTGTCCCATCTCCTTCTCATCTCCTTCTCATCTCCACTGTCCCATCTCCTTCTCATCTCCACTGTCCCATCTCCTTCTCATCTCCACTGTCCCATCTCCTTCTCATCTCCACTGTCCCATCTCCTTCTCATCTCCTTCTCATCTCCACTGCCCCATCTCATTCTCATCTCCACTGTCCCATCTCATTCTCATCTCCACTGTCCCATCTCCTTCTCATCTCCACTGTCCCATCTCCTTCTCATCTCCTTCTCATCTCCACTGTCCCCTCTCCTTCTCATCTCCACTGTCCCATCTCCTTTTCATCTCCACTGTCTCGTCTCCACTGTCCCATCTCCTTCTCATCTCCACTGTCTCATCTCCTTTTCATCTCCACTGTCCCATCTCCTTTTCATCTCCACTGTCCCATCTCCTTCTCATCTCCACTGTCTCATCATCTCCACTGTCCCATCTCCTTCTCATCTCCTTCTCATCTCCACTGTCCCCTCTCCTTCTCATCTCCACTGTCCCATCTCCTTTTCATCTCCACTGTCTCGTCTCCACTGTCCCATCTCCTTCTCATCTCCACTGTCTCATCTCCTTTTCATCTCCACTGTCCCATCTCCTTTTCATCTCCACTGTCCCATCTCCTTCTCATCTCCACTGTCTCATCTCCACTGTCCCATCTCCTTCTCATCGTGTCCCATCTCCTTCTCATCTCCACTGTTCCATCTCCTTCTCAACTCCACTGTCCCATCTCCTTCTCAACTCCTCTGTCCCATATCCTTCTCATCTCCACTGTCCCATCTCCTTCTCATCTCCACTGTCCCATCTCCTTCTCATCTCCTTCTCATCTCCACTGTCCCATCTCCTTCTCATCTCCTTCTCATCTTCTTCTCATCTCCACTGTCCCATCTCCTTCTCATCTCCTTCTCATCTCCACTGTCCCATCTCCTCCTCATCTCCACTGTCCCATCTCCTTCTCATCGCCACTGTCCCATCTCCTTCTCACCTCCACTGTCCCATCTCCTTCTCATCTCCACTGTTCCATCTCCTTCTCAACTCCACTGTCCCATCTCCTTCTCAACTCCTCTGTCCCATATCCTTCTCATCTCCACTGTCCCATCTCCTTCTCAACTCCACTGTCCCATCTCCTTCTCAACTCCACTGTCCCATCTCATTCTCATCTCCTTCTCATCTCCACTGTCCATCTCCTTCTCATCTCCACTGTCCCATCTCCTTCTCATCTCCACTGTTCCTTCTCAACTCGACTTCTCAACTCAACTTATTCATTCTGCTCCAGAATGAACCAAAAACACTGTTGCTTTACCAGTCAGGAAACGTATGGCTTTGTTCCAAATACAAAAACCTACATTTCCACAACTTCCAAGGAACCAATATGCCAGCTGGGTATTTTTCCACTCAGTATGTGAGTGGAGCGAGGAGCGGAGCATGCCCAATTTGACTGGAGCGTCGGAGTGAGTTTCCCAAAGACTGGAGCATCAGAGTGAGTTATTTAGAGGCTGTAGCGTCAGAGTGAATTATTTAAAGTCTAGAGCGTCAGAGTGAGTTATTTAAAGGCTGGAGCGTAAGAGTGAGTTATTTAAAGGCTGGAGCGTAAGAGTGAGTTATTTAAAGGCTGGAGCGTAAGAGTGAGTTATTTAAAGGCTGGAGCGTCAGAGTGAGTTTCTCAAAGGGGCGGCAGGGTAGCCTAGTGGTTAGAGAGTTGGACTAGTAACCGAAAGGTTGCAAGTTCAAATCCCGAGCTGACAAGGTACAAATCTGTCGTTCTGCCCCTGAACAGGCAGTTAACCCACTGTTCCTAGGCCGTCATTGAAAATAAGAATTTGTTCTTAACTGACTTGCCTAGTTAAATAAAGGTAAAAAAATAAATAAAAAGGCTGGAGCGTCAGAGTGAGTTATTTAAAGGCTGGAGCGTCAGAGTGAGTTTCTCAAAGGCTGGAGCATCAGAGTGAGTTATTTAAAGGATGGAGTGTCATAGTGAGTTTCCCAAAGGCTGGAGCGTCAGAGTGAGTTTTTTTAGAGGCTGGAGCGTCAGAGTGAGTTATTTAGAGGCTGTACTGTCAGAGTGAGTTATTTAAAGTCTGGAGCGTCGGCCTTCTCGCCCGCTCCAATTTTGCTCCAGTAGCACTTACCTCACTTCAGGAGCTCAGGGCGCCCAGCCCAGCATGCATCTGTGGTCTACTTGTGTACTGCTATAGCCCCTTGCTTTAGCTACTGTCATGGAGTTCACTACATATTTTCGTAAAGAAACTGAAAGATGAAACACACAGGTGCAAAATCACTACGAAGAGGAGTGCCTACAAAGATGAAGAGGGCCAAGACTACTAATGAAGAGAGAGGGGTGAGTGTGGTGATGTAGTGTCCACTACTAAAGAGTGTGGTGATGAGGAGTGTGGTGATGTAGTGTCCACTACTAATGAAGATGTAGGGTCCAGTGTGGTGATGTAGTGTGATGTAGTGTCCACACTACTAATGAAGAGAGGTCCACAACTGAGAGATGTGGTGATGTAGTGTCCACTACTAATGAAGAGGGAGTGTGGTGATGTAGTGTCCACTACTAATGAAGAGAGGGAGTGTGGTGATGTAGTGTCCACTACTAAAAAAGAGAGGGAGTGTGGTGATGTAGTGTCCACTACTAAAGAGAGGGAGTGTGGTGATGTAGTGTCCACAACTAAAGAACCATGGTGGAATCTGAAAAGACACATATCCTGAAAGCATGATTGTATAATTTGTACACATGCTAACAGAAAGGAACGAGGTGGCTAGCTAGCTAAGTGTGTCATTGTAGCAAAGTATTTATAAACAACAACAAAAATCGGATCTCTTAAAAGTTTTGTTCATTTTTCGTTGTATTATTTATAAATTAGGCTATCATCACATATTACCTCTTTCAAGGAGAATTCTGTTATAATTTTTTGGGGTTATTTTGCCCCAAAACCTTTAGGCCTTTACCTATAAAAGAAATGTACAGCATCTCTGTCCGGCAAGAGTGGCCTGAAGGATGTTTATCATCCTCAATGGCTCTGCAAGCGCGGAAAGGGTAGTCTCTACTGCTGGCCTGCTCTCCAGGCAACATCGCGTGAGCCTGAAGATACCAACTCTGGCCAAACTGGTGTTTTCAAAATTTGAATACAAAAGACACTGTAATAAGGCATTTATAACCCTCCACCTGTATTTGGTCTTATGTAGCAACATTTGAAGTGGTATATTGGGAACCATATTTAGGCAGCCATATTCTTTGAGTTTGTCGTGGGTGATTGTCCTTAGTGTCTTTGTTCCTGTCGCTGTGTTTAGTTGTTTCTTGTCCTTAGTGTCCTTGTTCCTGTCTCTGTGTTAGTTTACACAAGTATAGGCTGTTTCTTGGTTTTGTTCCTGTTCGTTTATTGTTTTGTAGTGTTTTGTAGTGTTTATTTGATTTGTTTTTACGTTTGTTCATTAAACATGGATCGCAATCTACACGCTGCATTTTGGTCCGACTCTCCTTCACACCTAGAAAACCGTTACAGAATCACCCACGACAAACTCAAAGATTATGGCTGCCTAAATATGGTTCCCAATCAGAGACAACAATAAACACCTGCCTCTGATTGAGAACCACTCCAGACAGCCATAGACTTTGCTAGACAACCCACTAAGCTACAATCCCAATACCACCACCAAAACCCCAAGACAAACACACCACAATTACAAAAACCCCATGCCACACCCTGGCCTGACCCAATACATGAAGAAAAACACAAAATACTTAGACCAGGGCGTGACTGAATTACTAGACGATTCTTACCCAGACGCACTGTTGTCTAAATTGATGGGTCATGTGAAAGAAATGTTATAACCACTGTTGTCTAGACATGTACACATAGATGGCTGAAATCACCCCCCAGACACATCTAGCTAAGTGGAGGGGTCATGTAATCATCTGGCGAAGTGGAGTCTTTTGTTTAGACATGTAGCTAGCTAGCTAAACAATGAACCGGGGTAACCCCAACTCGTACTACTACCAATACAAACTGTATTGTCACAGCTGTAGTATGAATCTGCAGGGAGCTAAAGCTTAATCAACAAGGTTCAATGTTAGCTAGCTAGCTACAATTAGGCTATAACTAGCAATGCAAATGGGATTTCTGATTATATTCCTACGCATATCATACGCATAGAGCTATCTAACAGTAGGCTATAACTAGCAATGCAAATGGGATTTCTGATTATATTCCTACGCATATCATACGCGTATAGCTATCTAACAGTAGGCTTTTAACTTGCAATGAGAATACATTTCTGACTAAATTCTAAACGTCTAATATCTGGAAATGTAGCTGTATACATGGATGGACCAACATGGCGTCAAGTCATTCCGGTTCCCACTGACCGTGTGCAGATTGTAGCCTTTCATCCTACTGATCTGTTGATTCAGGGCATCAATGTTGAAGAGAAACATTGCTAAAATGTATGTAATATTTCTCGACGGCTAACGTTATGTCTTTCATAAAAAAGCTGCGGTAGAGAGGATTATCAATGTATACATATAGACAGAAACATACTAGACAGAAACATGCTACATGGCAGAACCAATCCAAACTCATCTCTCGGCATGTCCAGCCCATTCATTATCTCAGCCAATCATGGCTAGCAGGGAAGGTTCCTTCCTGTGCACATGCGCTAGATCTACACTCGTAATTTAAATGTTTTATTCGTAATTACAGATGGGGAAAAAAAATGTTTTTTTCAAATGCCTGTAAAGTAGTGACGTGTGTTTCCATACGCTTCCTGAAACAGATCGTAGCCTAGTGAGGCTTCACAGTTTACTGAAGGCTATAGCCTTTTTAATAGAATTGTCTAATAATATACCCTAAATAAATAATTGTAGGTCCTTCTTGGGCTTCCTGTCTGTCTCCTCTTTAGAGATGTTTATGCTGTTTAATATGACATGGAGCCTATTTGAAATGACGTTTGCTCACTACACTCTTTTTCATGTTGTTTATTCAAATATATTAAATTCAAAATCATATGGTTTGATTTCAATACTTCCAAACCAAAACGGTCCCCAGGTAAACCAAAATGGCCCCCAGGTAAACCAAAATGGCCCCCAGGTAAACCAAAATGGCCCCCAGGTAAACCAAAATGGTCCCCAGGTAAACCAAAATGGCCCCCAGGTAAACCAAAATGGCCCCCAGGTAAACCAAAATGGCCCCCAGGTAAACCAAAAATATTTGGTAATTGACCAAAATGCCCCCCCCAGGTAAACCAAAATGGCCCCCAATTAAACCAAAATATTTGGAGAAACCAAAATTTGGGTAAACCAAAATGGCCCCAGGTAAACCAAAACATTTGAGGTAAACCAAAATGGCCCCCAGGTAAACCAAAATGGCCCCAGGTAAACCAAAATGGCTAGGTAAACCAAAATGGCCCCCAGGTAAACCAAAATGGCCCCCAGGTAAACCAAAATGGCCCCAGGTAGTCACCAGTATAGATGAATGTTTGTTTGGTGAGGAAGGAGCACTGGAGCGATGGTTCCCAAACTGTATATCTCTGTGTTGTCTTTATGCTGGGTAGTTTCTCTCTCTGTTTTCCCCAGTTAATTCTGATATATATTTTCTGGGGGGCAGTACTGTTGACCTCCTCCCCTCCCTTCTCCTTTTCCACTCCACTCAGCTCAGCTCTGCTTTCTAGTTTCTGGGCAGCAGAATATGGCGTGCAGTGCAGGGCCTCTCTCAGTGACAGAGTGGCAGCCCGCTTCTCTTCTCAGTGATGGCTCACGTGAAGTGATCCCCCATCCTACTCCCCCGCCGGCTGGGGCTCGGCCTCGTTCAGCTCCACTGAGGCTTGTGAGATCAGCTGCCATGCCAGCCCAGCTGAGGCTCCTGGGCGACTCACGTTGCTAGAATTCGAGCATTTGACCCCAGGAATGAGTAGAGGTCCTCACTGACATACACACGCACACACACACACATGCACTAACTTGACTCACACACACATGCACTAACTTTACTCACACACACACACATGCATGCACTAACTTGACTCACACACACACACACACACACACACACACACACACACACACACACACAGTCACACACGTAGAAACACACACTGACACCCATAGGCACTCACTTGACCCTCTCTTGACCATACGCTATCCCTCCTCTCTCCCTGACACACACACACACACTCAACCACTCACACACACACACACACACACACACACACACACTCACTCCAACCACACACACACACACACACACACACTCAACCACTCACACACACACACACACACACACACACACACACACACACACACACACACACACACACACACACACACACACACACACACACACACACACACACACACCCATGTCACTTCTGCCAACCTGTTTCCAAAGCATGTAACCTACACTGGTCCTCCTTCCCCCTCTCTCACTCCTCCCTCCCCCTCCACCCTCCCCCTCTCTCCTCTCCTCTCCTCCCTCCCCACCCTCCCCCTCTCTCCTCTCCTCCCTCCCCCTCCACCCTCCCCCTCTCTCCTCTCCTCTCCTCCCTCCCCACCCTCCCCCTCTCTCCTCTCCTCCCTCCCCCTCCACCCTCCCCCTCTCTCCTCTCCTCTCCTCCCTCCCCCTCCACCCTCCCCCTCTCCTCTCCTCTCCTCCCTCCCCCTCCACCCTCCCCCCTCTCCTCTCCTCTCCTCCTCCCCTCCACCCTCCCCCCTCTCCCTCTCCTCCCTCCCCCTCCACCCTCCCCCTCTCTCCCTCTCCTCCTCCCCCTCCCCCTCCCCCTCTCTCCTCTCCTCCCTCCCCTCCACCCTCCCCCTCTCTCCTCTCGTCCCTCCCCTACACCAGCCTGCAGCCCAGGGCCCTAACAGGCCGTAATGCTTTCTCTCCTCTCATCTCTCTCTCCTCTCGTCCCTCTCTCCTCTCCTGTCATCCCTCTCTCCCCTCATCCCTCTCTCCTCTCATCCCTCTCTCCTAGACTATCCTCTCTCCTCTCGTCCCTCTCTCCTAGACTATCCTCTCTCCTCTTATCCTTCTCTCCTAGACTATTCTCTCTCCTCTCGTCCCTCTCTCCTCTCGTCCCTCTCTCCTTGACTATCCTCTCTCCTCGACTCTCCTCTCTCCTCTCGTCCCTCTCTCCTTGACTATCCTCTCTCCTCGACTCTCCTCTCTCCTCTAGTCCCTCTCTCCTAGACTCTCCTCTGATCCTTCTCTCCTAGACTATCCACTCTCCTCTCATCCCTCTCTCCTAGACTATCCTCTCTCCTCTCATCCCTCTCTCCTCGACTATCCTTTCTCCTCTCGTCCCTCTCTCCTCTCGTCCCAACTCCTCTCATCCCTCTCTCCTCTCGTCCCTCTCTCCTCTCCTATCATCACTCTCTCCTCTCGTCCCTCTCTCCTCGCATCCCTCTCTCCTCTCGTCCCTCTCTCCTCTTGTCCCTCTCTCCTCTCGTCCCTCTCTCCTCCGTCCCTTTCTCCTCTCTCTCTCCTCCCGTCCCT
The DNA here is from genome assembly GCF_018296145.1 of Oncorhynchus tshawytscha. NCBI lineage: Eukaryota > Metazoa > Chordata > Actinopteri > Salmoniformes > Salmonidae > Oncorhynchus > Oncorhynchus tshawytscha. The sequence goes on from NC_056433.1 coordinate 87,529,924, forward strand.
CTCTCCTCTCCTCCCTCTCTCCTCCGTCCCTCTCTCCTCTCATCCCTCTCTACTCTCGCCCCTCTCTCCTCTCCTATCATCCCTCTCTCCTCTCGTCCCTGTCTCCTCGCGTCCCTCTCTCCTCTCGTCCCTCTCTCCTATACTATCCTCTCTCCTCTCGTCCCTCTCTCCTAGACTATCCTCTCTCCTCTTATCCCTCTCTCCTCGACTATCCTCTCTCCTCTCATCCCTCTCTCCTAGACTATCCACTCTCCTCTCATCCCTCTCTCCTAGACTATCCTCTCTCCTCTCGTCCCTCTCTCCTTGACTATCCTCTCTCCTCGACTATCCTTTCTCCTCTCGTCCCTCTCTCCTCGACTATCCTTTCTCCTCTCGTCCCTCTCTCCTCGACTATCCTTTCTCCTCTCGTCCCTCTCTCCTTGACTATCCTCTCTCCTCGACTATCCTTTCTCCTCTCGTCCCTCTCTCCTCGACTATCCTTTCTCCTCTCGTCCCTCTCTCCTCGACTATCCTTTCTCCTCTCGTCCCTCTCTCCTTGACTATCCTCCTCTCTCCTCGACTATCCTTTCTCCTCTCGTCCCTCTCTCTCGACTATCCTCTCTCCTCTCGTCCCTCTCTCCTCGACTATCCTCTCTCTCTCTCTCGTCCCTCTCTCCTTGACTATCCTCTCTCCTCTCGACTATCCTCTCTCTCGACTATCCTCTCTCCTCTCTCTCTCAACTATCCTCTCTCTCCTCTCCTCTCTCCTATCCCTCTCTCCTCGACTATCCTTTCTCCTCTCGTCCCTCTCTCCTCGACTCCTCCTCTCATCCCTCTCTCCTCGACTATCCTCTCGACCTTCTCTCCTAGACTATCCCTCTCCTCTCATCCCTCTCTCCTAGACTATCCTCTCTCCTCTCATCCCTCTCTCCTCGACTATCCTCTCTATCCTCTCATCTATCTCTCTCCTCTCATCCCTTTCTCCTCGTCTATCCTCTCTCATTTCATCCTTCTCTCACTATCGACTCTCCTCTCTCCTCTCATCCCTCTCTCCCTCGACTATCATCTCTCCTCGATTATCCTCTCTCCTCGACTTTATCCTCTCTCCTCGACCTCCCTCTCTCCTCGATTATCCTCTCTCCTCTCATCCCTCTCTCCTCGACTATCCTCTCTCCTCTCATCCCTCTCTCCTCGACTATCCTCTCTCCTCGACTATCCTCTCTCTCGACTATCCTCTCTCTCGACTATCCTCTCTCCTCTCATCCCTCTCTCCTAGACTATCCACTCTCCTCTCATCCCTCTCTCCTCGACTATCCTCTCTCCTCTCGTCCCTCTCTCCTCGACTATCCTCTCTCTCGACTATCCTCTCTCCTCTCATCCCTCTCTCCCTGACGCTCGACTATCCTCTCTCCTCTCATCCCTCTCTCCTCGACTATCCTCTCTCTCGACTATCCTCTCTCCTCTATCCTCTCTCCTCGACTATCCTCTCTCCTCTCATCCTCTCTCTCCTATCCTCTCTCCTCGACTATCCTCTCTCCTCTCATCCCTCTCCTCCTCGATCCCTCTCTCTCGACTATCCTCTCTCCTCGACTATCCTCTCTCCTCTCATCCCTCTCTCCCTCATCCTCTCTCCTTGACTATCCTCTCTCCTCTCATCCCTCTCTCCTCGACTATCCTCTCTCCTCGACTCATCCCTCTCTCATCCCTCTCTCCTCGACTATCCTCTCTCCTCTCATCCCTCTCTCCTCTCATCCCTCTCTCCTCGACTATCCTCTCTCCTCCTCTCTCCTCGATCCCTCTCTCCTCTCTCCCTCTCTCCTCGACTATCCTCTCTCCTCTCATCCCTCTCTCCTCTCATCCCTCTCTCCTCGACTGTCCTCTCTCCTCTCATCCCTCTCTCCTCTCATCCCTCTCTCCTCGACTCCTCTCTCCTCTCATCCCTCTCTCCTCTCATCCCTCTCTCTCCTCGACTATCCTCTCTCCTCGACTCTATCCTTCTCTCCTCGACTATCCTCTCTCTCGTCTATCCTCTCTCATTTCATCCTTCTCTCCTCGACTATCCTTTCTCCTCTCATCCCTCTCTCCTCTCATCCCTCTCTCCTCTCATCTCTCTCCTCCATCTCTCATTCCTCTCACCTCGACTATCCTCTCTCCTCTCATCCTTCTCTCTCGACTATCCTTTCTCTCGTCTATCCTCTCATTTCATCCTTCTCTCTCTCGACTATCCTCTCTCCTCTCATCCCTCTCTCCTCGACTATCCTCTCTGCTCTCGTCCCTCTCTCCTCGTCTATCCTCTCTCCTCTCATCCCTCTCACCTAGACTATCTCTCTCCTCTCATCCCTCTCACTCGTATCCTCTCTCCTCTCATCTCTCTCTCCTCTCATCCCTCTCTCCTCGACTATCCTCTCTCCTCTCATCCCTCTCTCCTCGACTATCCTCTCTCCTCGACTATCCTCTCTCCTCTCATCCCTCTCACCTCGACTATCCTCTCTCCTCTCATCCCTCTCTCTCGACTATCTCTCTCCTCTCATCCCTCTCCCACCTCAACTATCCTCTCACCTCGACTTCTCTCTCCTCGACTATCCTCTCTCCTCTCATCCCTCTCACCTCATATCCTCTCTCCTCTCATCTCTCTCTCCTCTCATCCCTCTCTCCTCGACTATCCTCTCTACTCTCATCCCTCTCTCTCGACTATCCTCTCTCCTCTCATCCCTCTCACCTAGACTATCCTCTCTCCTCTCATCCCTCTCACCTCGACTATCCTCTCTCCTCTCATCTCTCTCTCCTCTCATCCCTCTCTCCTCGACTATCCTCTCTCCTCCTCCCTCTCTCCTCGACTATCCTCTCTCGACTATCCTCTCTCTCGACTATCCTCTCATCCCTCATCCCTCTCTCGTCTATCCTCTCCTCTCATCCCTCTCTCCTCGACTATCCTCTCTCCTCTCATCCCTCTCTCCTCGACTATCCTCTCTCATTTCATCCTTCTCTCTCGACTATCCTCTCTCTTCTCGTCCCTCTCTCCTCTCGTCCCTCTCTCCCTCTCATCCCTCTTTCCTCTCATCCCTCTCTCCTCTCGTCCTTATCTCTTCTCATCCCTCTCTCCTCTCGTCCTCTCTGCTCTCATCCCTCTCTCCTCTCGTCCCTCTCTCTCCTCTCATCCCTCTCTCTTCTCATCCCTCTCTCCTCGACTATCCTCTCTCCTCGACTATCCTCTCTCCTCGACTATCCTCTCTCCTCGACTATCCTCTCTCCTCGACTATCACCTCTCTCTCTCATCCCTCTCTCCTAGACTATCCACTCTCCTCTCATCCCTCTCTCCTCGACTATCCTCTCTCCTCGACTATCTCTCTCTCCTCTCATCCCTCTCTCCTCGCTCGACTATCCTCTCTCCTCTCATCCCTCTCTCCTCGACTATCCTCTCTCTCGACTATCCTCTCTCCTCAACTATCCTCTCTCCTCGACTATCCTCTCTCCTCGACTATCCTCTCTCTTCTCATCCCTCTCCTCTTCTCTGATCTATCCTCTCTCCTCTCATCCCTCTCTCCTCGACTATCTCTCTCTCCTCGATCTATCCTCTCTCCTCAATCTATCTCTCTCTCCTCGACTATCCTCTCTCCTCAACTATCCTCTCTCTCATCTATCCTCTCTCCCTCGACTATCCTCTCTCCCTCTCATCCCTCTCTCCTCGACTATCCTCTCTCCTCTCATCCCTCTCTCCTCTCATCCCTCTCTCCTCGACTATCCTCTCTCCTCTCATCCCTCTCTCCTCTCATCCCTCTCTCCTTGACTCATCCTCTCTCCTCTCATCCCTCTCCTCCTCTCATCCCTCTCTCCTCGACTATCCCTCTCTCCTCGACTATCACTCTCTCCTCGACTATCCTCTCTCCTCTCATCCCTCTCTCCTCGACTATCCTCTCTCCTCTCATCCCTCTCTCCTCGACTATCCCTCTCTCCTCTCATCCCTCTCTCCTCGACTATCCTCTCTCGATCTATCCCTCTCTCCTCGACTATACTCTCTCTCGACTATCCCTCTCTCCTCTCATCCCTCTCTCCTCGACTATCCCTCTCTCCTCTCATCCCTCTCTCTCCTCATCCCTCTCTCCTCGACTATCCTCTCTCCTCTCATCCCTCTCTCCTCTCATCCCTCTCTCCTCGACTATCCTCTCTCCTCTCATCCCTCTCTCCTCTCATCCCTCTCTCCTCGACTGTCCTCTCTCCTCTCTATCCCTCTCTCCTCGACTATCCCTCTCTCCTCTCATCCTTCTCTCTCGACTATCCTCTCTCTCTCGCTCTATCCTCTCTCATTTCATCCTTCTCTCCTCGACTATCCTTTCTCCTCTCATCCCTCTCTCCCTCGACTATCCTTTCTCCTCTCATCCCTCTCTCCTCTCATCCCTCTCTCCTCTCATCTCTCTCTCCTCTCATTCCTCTCACCTCGACTATCCTCTCTCCTCTCATCCTTCTCTCCTCGACTATCCTTTCTCCTCGTCTATCCTCTCTCATTTCATCCCTTCTCTCCTCGACTATCCTCTCTCCTCTCATCCCTCTCTCCTCGACTATCCTCTCTGCTCTCGTCCCTCTCTCCTCGTCTATCCTCTCTCCTCTCATCCCTCTCACCTAGACTATCCTCTCTCCTCTCATCCCTCTCACCTCGACTCATCCTCTCTCTCCTCTCATCTCTCTCTCCTCTCATCCCTCTCTCCTCGACTATCTCTCTCCTCTCATCCCTCTCTCCTCGACTATCCTCTCTCTTCGACTATCTCTCTCCTCTCATCCCTCTCTACCTCGACTATCTCTCTCTCCTCGACTATCCTCTCTCCTCTCATCCCTCTCACCTCGACTATTCCTCTCACCTCGACTATCCTCTCTCCTCGACTATCCTCTCTCCTCTCATCCTCTCACCTCGACTATCCTCTCTCCTCTCATCTCTCTCTCCTCTCATCCCTCTCTCCTCGACTATCTCTCTCTCCTCTCATCCCTCTCTCCTCGACTATCCTCTCTCCTCTCATCCCTCTCACCTAGACTATCCTCTCTCTCTCTCATCCCTCTCACCTCGACTATCCTCTCTCCTCGACTATCCTCTCTCCTCGACTATCCTCTCTCCTCGACTATCCTCTCTCCCTCGACTATCCCTCTCTCCTCAACTATCCTCTCTCCTCGACTCTCCTCTCTCCTCTCATCCCTCTCTCCTCGACTATCCTCTCTCCTCGACTATCCACTCTCTCCTCGACTATCACTCTCTCTCGACTATCCTCTCTCCTCTCATCTTTCTCTCGACTATCCTCGTCTCTTCGACTATCCTCTCTCATCGACTATCCTCTCTCCTCAGACTATCCCTCTCTCCTCGACTATCCTCTCTCCTCGACTATCCTCTCTCCTCTCATCCCTCTCTCCTGGACTATCCTCTCTCCTCTGACTATCCTCTCTCACTTTCGACTATCCTCTCTCCTCAACTATCCTCTCTCCTCGACTATCCTCTCTTTCCTCGACTATCCTCTCTCCTCTTTCATCCCTCTCTCCTAGACTATCCACTTCTCCTCTCATCCCTCTCTCCTCGACTATCCTCTCTCCTCGACTATCCTCTCTCCTCTCATCCCTCTCTCCTCGCTCATTATCCTCTCTCTCTCATCCCTCTCTCCTCGACTATCCTCTCTCTCTCAACTATCCTCTCTCCTCTCGACTATCCTCTCTCCTCGACTATCCTCTCTCTCTCTCATCCCTCTCTCCTCGCTCGACTATCTCTCTCTCCTCTCATCCCTCTCTCCTCGACTCATCCTCTCTCCTCGACTATCCTCTCTCTCAACTATCCTCTCTCCTCGACTATCCTCTCTCTCTCAACTATCCTCTCTCTCTCGACTATCTCTCTCTCCTCGACTATCCTCTCTCCTCTCATCCCTCTCTCTCTCGACTATCTCTCTCTCTCTCTCATCCCTCTCTCCTCTCATCCCTCTCTCCTCGACTATCCTCTCTCCTCTCATCCCTCTCTCCTCTCATCCCTCTCTCCCTCTGACTATCCCTCTCTCCTCTCATCCCTCTCTCCTCTCATCCCTCTTTCCTCGACTATCCTCTCTCTCGACTATCCTCTCTCCTCTCATCCCTCTCTCCTCGTCTATCCCTCTCTCCTCTCATCCCTCTCTCCTCTCATCCCTCTCTCCTCTCATCCCTCTCTCCTCGACTCATCCCTCTCTCGACTATCCTCTCTCTCGCATCCCTCTCTCCTCGATCTATCCCTCTCTCCTCTCATCCCTCTCTCCTCGATCTATCCTCTCTCCTCTCATCCCTCTCTCTCCTCTCATCCCTCTCTCCTCGACTATCCTCTCTCCTCTCATCCCTCTCTCCTCTCATCCCTCTCTCCTCGACTATCTCTCTCTCCTCTCGTCCCTCTCTCCTCTCATCCCTCTCTCCTCGACTGTCCTCTCTCCTCTCATCCCTCTCTCCTCGACTATCCTCTCTCCTCTCATCCTTCTCTCCTCATCTATCCTCTCTCCTCGTCTATCCTCTCTCATTTCATCCTTCTCTCCTCGACTATCCTCTCTCTCATCCTCTCTCTCCTCGACTATCCTCTCTCCTCTCATCCCTCTCTCTCATCCCTCTCTCTTCTCATCTCTCTTCTCCTCTCATTCCTCTCACCTCGACTATCCTCTCTCCTCTCATCCTTCTCTCCTCGACTATCCTTTCTCCTCGTCTATCCTCTCTCATTTCATCCTTCTCTCCTCGACTATCCTCTCTCCTCTCATCCCTCTCTCCTCGACTATCCTCTCTGCTCTCGTCCCTCTCTCCTCGTCTATCCTCTCTCCTCTCATCCCTCTCACCTAGACTATCCTCTCTCCTCTCATCCCTCTCACCTCGACTATCCTCTCTCCTCTCATCTCTCTCTCCTCTCATCCCTCTCTCTCGACTATCCTCTCTCCTCTCATCCCTCTCTCCTCGACCCATCTCTCTCCTCGACTATCCTCTCTCCTCTCATCCCTCTCACCTCGACTATCCTCTCTCTCGACTATCCTTTCTCCTCTCATCCCTCTCACCTCGACTATCTCTCTCTCGACTATCTCTCTCTCCTCGACTATCCTCTCTCCTCTCATCCCTCTCACCTCGACTATCCTCTCTCCTCTCATCTCTCTCTCCTCTCATCCCTCTCTCCTCGACTATCCTCTCTCCTCTCATCCCTCTCTCCTCGACTATCCTCTCTCCTCTCATCCCTCTCACCTAGACTATCCTCTCTCCCCTCTCATCCCTCTCACCTCGACTATCCTCTCTCCTCGACTATCCTCTCTCCTCGACTATCCTCTCTCCTCGACTATCCTCTCTCCTCGACTATCCTCTCTCCTCAACTATCCTCTCTCTCGACTCTCCTCTCTCCTCTCATCCCTCTCTCCTCGACTATCCTCTCTCCTCGACTATCCTCTCTCCTCGACTATCCTCTCTCCTCGACTATCACTCTCTCCTCGACTATCACTCTCTCTCAACTATCCTCTCTCTGACTATCCTCTCTCCTCTCATCCCTCTCTCTCTCGGCTATCCCTCTCTCCTCGACTATCCTCTCTCTCGACTATCCTCTCTCCTCGACTATCCCCTCTCTCCTCGACTATCCTTTCTCTCCTCTCATCCTCTCTCCTCGACTATCATCTCTCGACTATCCTCTCTCCTCGACTACCCTCTCTCTCGACTATCCTCTCTCCTCTCATCCCTCTCTCTTAGACTATCCATCTCTCTATCCCTCTCTCCTCTGACTATCCTCTCTCCTCTCATCCCTCTCTCCTCGACTATCCTCTCTCCTCGACTATCCTCTCTCCTCGACTATCCTCTCTCCTCGACTATCCTCTCTCCTCGACTATCCTCTCTCTCTCATCCCTCTCTCCTAGACTATCCACTCTCCTCTCATCCTCTCTCTCGACTATCCTCTCTCCTCGACTATCCTCTCTCCTCTCATCCCTCTCTCTCTCTCTCGACTATCTCTCTCTCCTCTCATCTCTCTCTCTCTCACTCCCTCTCTCTCTCGACTATCTCTCTCCTCTCTATCTCTCTCTCGCTCATCTCTCTCTCCTCGACTATCCTCTCTCCTCTCATCCCTCTCTCCTCTCTCGACTATCCCTCTCTCCTCTCATCCCTCTCTCCTCGTCTATCCTCTCTCCTCGACTATCCTCTCTCCTCTCATCCCTCTCTCCTCGACTATCTCTCTCTCACATCCTCTCCTCTCATCCCTCTCTCCTCGACTATCCTCTCTCCTCTCATCCCTCTCTCCTCGACTATCCTCTCTCCTCTCATCCCTCTTTCCTCTCATCCCTCTCTCCTCGACTATCCCTCTCTCCTCTCATCCCTCTCTCCTCTCATCCCTCTCTCCTCTCATCCCTCTCTCCTCTCATCCCTCTCTCCCTCTCATCCCTCTCTCCTCTCATCCTCTCTCTCTCATCCCTCTCTCCTCTCATCCTCTCTCTCCTCTCATCCCTCTCTCCTCTCATCCCTCTCTCCTCTCATCCCTCTCTCCTCGTCTATCTCTCTCCTCTCATCCCTCTCTCTCACTCTCTCCCTCGTCTATCCCTCTCCTCATCCCTCTCTCCTCGTCTATCCCTCTCTCCTCTCATCCCTCTCTCCTCTCATCCTCTCTCCTCTCATCCCTCTCTCCTCTCATCCCTCTCTCCTCTCTATCCCTCTCTCCTCTCATCCCTCTCTCCTCTCATCCCTCTCTCCTCTCATCCCTCTCTCCTCTCATCCCTCTTTCCTCTCATCCCTCTTTCCTC
>NC_056433.1:87538740-87584525 GCF_018296145.1 Oncorhynchus tshawytscha
TCAAATCAAATCAAATCAAATCAAATTTTATTTGTCACATACACATGGTTAGCAGATGTTAATGCGAGTGTAGCGAAATGCTTGTGCTTCTAGTTCCGACAATGCAGTAATAACGAGCAAGTAATCTAACTAACAATTCCAAAAAAAAACTACTGTCTTATACACAGTGTAAGGGGATAAAGAATATGTACATAAGGATATATGAATGAGTGATGGTACAGAGCAGCATAGGCAAGATACAGTAGATGATATCGAGTACAGTATATACATATGAGATAAGTATGTAAACCAAGTGGCATAGTTAAAGTGGCTAGTGATACATGTATTACATAAGGATGCAGTCGATGATATAGAGTACAGTATCAACGTATGCATATGAGATGAACAATGTAGGGTAAGTAACATTATATAAGGTAGCATTGTTTAAAGTGGCTAGTGATATATTTACATAATTTCCCATCAATTCCCATGATTAAAGTGGCTGGAGTAGAGTCAGTGTCATTGACAGTGTGTTGGCAGTAGCCACTCAATGTTAGTGGTGGCTGTTTAACAGTCTGATGGCCTTGAGATAGAAGCTGTTTTTCAGTCTCTCGGTCCCAGCTTTGATGCACCTGTACTGACCTCGCCTTCTGGATGACAGCGGGGTGAACAGGCAGTGGCTCGGGTGGTTGATGTCCTTGATGATCTTTATGGCCTTCCTGTAGCATCGGGTGGTGTAGGTGTCCTGGAGGGCAGGTAGTTTGCCCCCGGTGATGCGTTGTGCAGACCTCACTACCCTCTGGAGAGCCTTACGGTTGAGGGCGGTGCAGTTGCCATACCAGGCGGTGATACAGCCCGCCAGGATGCTCTCGATTGTGCATCTGTAGAAGTTTGTGAGTGCTTTTGGTGACAAGCCGAATTTCTTCAGCCTCCTGAGGTTGAAGAGGCGCTGCTGCGCCTTCCTCACGATGCTGTCTGTGTGAGTGGACCAATTCAGTTTGTCTGTGATGTGTATGCCGAGGAACTTAAAACTTGCTACCCTCTCCACTACTGTTCCATCGATGTGGATGGGGGGGGGGTGTTCCCTCTGCTGTTTCCTGAAGTCCACAATCATCTCCTTAGTTTTGTTGACGTTGAGTGTGAGGTTATTTTCCTGACACCACACTCCGAGGGCCCTCACCTCCTCCCTGTAGGCCGTCTCGTATTGAGTTGGAGCGTGCATGGCCACGCAGTCGTGGGTGAACAGGGAGTACAGGAGGGGGCTCAGAACGCACCCTTGTGGGGCCCCAGTGTTGAGGATCAGCGGGGAGGAGATGTTGTTGCCTACCCTCACCACCTGGGGGCGGCCCGTTAGGAAGTCAGTACCCAGTTGCACAGGGCGGGAGTCGAGACCCAGGGTCTCGAGCTTGATGACGAGCTTGGAGGGTACTATGGTGTTGAATGCCGAGCTGTAGTCGATGAACAGCATTCTCACATAGGTATTCCTCTTGTCCAGATGGGTTAGGGCAGTGTGCAGTGTGGTTGAGATTGCATCGTCTGTGGACCTATTTGGGCGGTAAGCAAATTGGAGTGGGTCAAGGGTGTCAGGTAGGGTGGAGGTGATATGGTCCTTGACTAGTCTCTCAAAGCACTTCATGATGACGGATGTGAGTGCTGCGGGCGGTAGTCGTTTAGCTCAGTTACCTTAGCTTTCTTGGGAACAGGAACAATGGTGGCCCTCTTGAAGCATGTGGGAACAGCAGACTGGTATAGGGATTGGTTGAATATGTCCGTAAACACACCGGCCAGCTGGTCTGCGCATGCTCTGAGGGCGCGGCTGGGGATGCCGTCTGGGCCTGCAGCCTTGCGAGGTTAACACGTTTAAATGTCTTACTCACTTCGGCTGCAGTGAAGGAGAGACCACATGATTCCGTTGCAGGCCGTGTCAGTGGCACTGTATTGTCCTCAAAGCGGGCAAAAAGTTATTTAGTCTGCCTGGGAGCAAGACATCCTGGTCCGTGACTGGGCTGGGTTTCTTCCTGTAGTCCGTGATTGATTGTAGACCCTGCCACATACCTCTTGTGTCTGAGCCGTTGAATTGAGATTCTACTTTGTCTCTGTACTGGCGCTTAGCTTGTTTGATAGCCTTGCGGAGGAATAGCTGCACTGTTTGTATTCAGTCATGTTACCAGACACCTTGCCCTGATTAAAAGCAGTGGTTCGTGCCTTCAGTTTCACACGAATGCTGCCATCAATCCACGGTTTCTGGTTAGGGAATGTTTTAATCGTTGCTATGGGAACGACATCTTCAACGCACGTTCTAATGAACTCGCACACCGTATCAGCGTATTCGTCAATGTTGTTGTCTGACGCAATACGAAACATCTCCCAGTCCACGTGATGGAAGCAGTCTTGGAGTGTGGAGTCAGCTTGGTCGGACCAGCGTTGGACAGACCTCAGCGTGGGAGCTTCTTGTTTTAGTTTCTGTCTGTAGGCAGGGATCAACAAAATGGAGTCGTGGTCAGCTTTTCCGAAGGGGGCGGGGCAGGGCCTTATATGCGTCGCGGAAGTTAGAGTAACAATGATCCAGGGTCTTTCCACCCCTGGTTGCGCAATCAATATGCTGATAAAATTTAGGGAGTCTTGTTTTCAGATTAGCCTTGTTAAAATCCCCAGCTACAATGAATGCAGCCTCCGGATAAATCGTTTCCAGTTTGCAGAGAGTTAAATAAAGTTCGTTCAGAGCCATCGATGTGTCTGCTTGGGGGATATATACGGCTGTGATTATAATCGAAGAGAATTCTCTTGGTAGATAATGCGGTCTACATTTGATTGTGAGGAATTCTAAATCAGGTGAACAGAAGGATTTGAGTTCCTGTATGTTTCCTTCATCACACCATGTCACGTTGGCCATAAGGCATACGCCCCCGCCCGTCTTCTTACCAGAGAGATGTTTGTTTCTGTCGGCGCGATGCGTGGAGAAACCCGCTGGCTGCACCGCTTCGGATTGCGTCTCTCCAGTTAGCCATGTTTCCGTGAAGCAGAGAACGTTACAGTCTCTGATGTCCCTCTGGAATGCTACCCTTGCTCGGATTTCATCAACCTTGTTGTCAAGAGACTGGACATTGGCAAGAAGAATGCTGGGGAGTGGTGCACGATGTGCCCGTCTCCGGAGTCTGACCAGAAGACCGCTTCGTTTCCCTCTTTTTCTGAGTCGTTTTTTTTTTTTTTGGTCGCTGCATGTGATCCACTCGGTTACACTGGTTGTAAGGCAGAACTCAGGATCCGCATCGCGAAAAACATATTCTTGGTCGTACTGATGGTGAGTTGACGCTGATCTTATATTCAGTAGTTCTTGTCGGCTGTATGTAAAGAAACCTAAGATGACCTGGGGTACTAGTGTAAGAAATAACACGTAAAAAAACAAAAAACTGCATAGTTTCCTAGAACGCGAAGCGAGGCGGCCATCTCTGTCGGCGCCGGAAGTACAGAATGTGGAGGGTGACATTCTGTCTGTTATCACCCTCCATATATCACATTCTGTCTGTTATCACCCTCCATATATCACATTATGTCTGTTATCACCCTCCTTATATCACATTCTGTCTGTTATCACCCTCCATATATCACATTCTGTCTGTTATCACCCTCCACATTCTGTCTGTTATCACCCTCCACATATCACATTCTGTCTGTTATCACCCTCCATATATCACATTCTGTCTGTTATCACCCTCCACATTCTGTCTGTTATCACCCTCCACATATCACATTCTGTCTGTTATCACCCTCCTCATATCACATTCTGTCTGTTATCACCCTCCACATATCACATTCTGTCTGTTATCACCCTCCACATTCTGTCTGTTATCACCCTCCATATATCACATTCTGTCTGTTATCACCCTCCTTATATCACATTCTGTCTGTTATCACCCTCCCTATATCACATTCTGTCTGTTATCACCTCCATATATCACATTCTGTCTGTTATCACCCTCCATATATCACATTATGTCTTATCACCCTCCTTATATCACATTCTGTCTGTTATCACCCTCCATATATCACATTATGTCTGTTATCACCCTCCATATATCACATTCTGTCTGTTATCACCCTCCACATTCTGTCTGTTATCACCCTAAACATATCACATTCTGTCTGTTATCACCCTCCTTATATCACATTCTGTCTGTTATCACCCTCCTTATATCACATTATGTCTGTTATCACCCTCCATATATCACATTATGTCTGTTATCACCCTCCACATATCACATTCTGTCTGTTATCACCCTCCATATATCACATTATGTCTGTTATCACCCTCCATATATCACATTCTGTCTGTTATCAACCCTCCACATATCACATTCTGTCTGTTATCACCCTCCACATTCTGTCTGTTATCACCCTAAACATATCACACTCTGTCTGTTATCACCCTCCACATTCTGTCTGTTATCACCCTCCACATTATGTCTGTTATCACCCTCCTTATATCACACTCTGTCTGTTATCACCCTCCACATTCTGTCTGTTATCACCCTCCATATATCACATTATGTCTGTTATCACCCTCCATATATCACATTCTGTCTGTTATCACCCTCCACATTATGTCTGTTATCACCCTCCATATATCACATTCTGTCTGTTATCACCCTCCTTATATCACACTCTGTCTGTTATCACCCTCCACATTCTGTCTGTTATCACCCTAAACATATCACATTCTGTCTGTTATCACCCTCCTTATATCACATTCTGTCTGTTATCACCCTCCTTATATCACACTCTGTCTGTTATCACCCTCCACATTCTGTCTGTTATCACCCTAAACATATCACATTCTGTCTGTTATCACCCTCCATATATTACATTCTGTCTGTTATCACCCTCCATATATTACATTCTGTCTGTTATCACCCTCCATATATCACATTCTGTCTGTTATCACCCTCCACATTCTGTCTGTTATCACCCTCCATATATCACATTCTGTCTGTTATCACCCTCCTTATATCACACTCTGTCTGTTATCACACTCCACATTCTGTCTGTTATCACCCTAAACATATCACATTCTGTCTGTTATCACCCTCCTTATATCACATTCTGTCTGTTATCACCCTCCACATTCTGTCTGTTATCACCCTCCACATTATGTCTGTTATCACCCTCCACATTCTGTCTGTTATCACCCTCCACATTCTGTCTGTTATCACCCTCCACATATCACATTATGTCTGTTATCACCCTCCTTATATCACATTCTGTCTGTTATCACCCTCCTTATATCACATTCTGTCTGTTATCACCCTCCATATATCACATTCTGTCTGTTATCACCCTCCATATATCACATTATGTCTGTTATCACCCTCCTTATATCACATTCTGTCTGTTATCACCCTCCATATATCACATTCTGTCTGTTATCACCCTCCATATATCACATTCTGTCTGTTATCACCCTAAACATATCACATTCTGTCTGTTATCACCCTCCTTATATCACATTCTGTCTGTTATCACCCTCCTTATATCACATTATGTCTGTTATCACCCTCCATATATCACATTATGTCTGTTATCACCCTCCATATATCACATTCTGTCTGTTATCAACCCTCCACATATCACATTCTGTCTGTTATCACCCTCCACATATCACATTCTGTCTGTTATCACCCTCCTTATGTCACATTCTGTCTGTTATCACCCTCCACGTATCACATTATGTCTGTTATCAACCCTCCACATATCACATTCTGTCTGTTATCACCCTCCACATTATGTCTGTTATCACCCTCCACATTCTGTCTGTTATCACCCTCCACATATCACATTCTGTCTGTTATCACCCTCCACATTCTGTCTGTTATCACCCTCCACGTATCACATTATGTCTGTTATCAACCCTCCACATATCACATTCTGTCTGTTATCACCCTCCATATATCACATTCTGTCCGTTATCACCCTCCATATATCACATTATGTCTGTTATCACCATCCTTATATCACATTCTGTCTGTTATCACCCTCCACATTCTGTCTGTTATCACCCTCCACATTCTGTCTGTTATCACCCTCCACATTATGTCTGTTATCACCCTCCTTATATCACACTCTGTCTGTTATCACCCTCCACATTCTGTCTGTTATCACCCTCCATATATCACATTATGTCTGTTATCACCCTCCATATATCACATTCTGTCTGTTATCACCCTCCATATATCACATTATGTCTTATCACCCTCCTTATATCACATTCTGTCTGTTATCACCCTCCATATATCACATTATGTCTGTTATCACCCTCCATATATCACATTCTGTCTGTTATCACCCTCCACATTCTGTCTGTTATCACCCTAAACATATCACATTCTGTCTGTTATCACCCTCCTTATATCACATTCTGTCTGTTATCACCCTCCTTATATCACATTATGTCTGTTATCACCCTCCATATATCACATTATGTCTGTTATCACCCTCCACATATCACATTCTGTCTGTTATCACCCTCCATATATCACATTATGTCTGTTATCACCCTCCATATATCACATTCTGTCTGTTATCAACCCTCCACATATCACATTCTGTCTGTTATCACCCTCCACATTCTGTCTGTTATCACCCTAAACATATCACACTCTGTCTGTTATCACCCTCCACATTCTGTCTGTTATCACCCTCCACATTATGTCTGTTATCACCCTCCTTATATCACACTCTGTCTGTTATCACCCTCCACATTCTGTCTGTTATCACCCTCCATATATCACATTATGTCTGTTATCACCCTCCATATATCACATTCTGTCTGTTATCACCCTCCACATTATGTCTGTTATCACCCTCCATATATCACATTCTGTCTGTTATCACCCTCCTTATATCACACTCTGTCTGTTATCACCCTCCACATTCTGTCTGTTATCACCCTAAACATATCACATTCTGTCTGTTATCACCCTCCTTATATCACATTCTGTCTGTTATCACCCTCCTTATATCACACTCTGTCTGTTATCACCCTCCACATTCTGTCTGTTATCACCCTAAACATATCACATTCTGTCTGTTATCACCCTCCATATATTACATTCTGTCTGTTATCACCCTCCATATATCACATTCTGTCTGTTATCACCCTCCACATTCTGTCTGTTATCACCCTCCATATATCACATTCTGTCTGTTATCACCCTCCTTATATCACACTCTGTCTGTTATCACCCTCCACATTCTGTCTGTTATCACCCTAAACATATCACATTCTGTCTGTTATCACCCTCCTTATATCACATTCTGTCTGTTATCACCCTCCACATTCTGTCTGTTATCACCCTCCACATTCTGTCTGTTATCACCCTCCACATTCTGTCTGTTATCACCCTCCACATATCACATTATGTCTGTTATCACCCTCCTTATATCACATTCTGTCTGTTATCACCCTCCTTATATCACATTCTGTCTGTTATCACCCTCCATATATCACATTCTGTCTGTTATCACCCTCCATATATCACATTATGTCTGTTATCACCCTCCTTATATCACATTCTGTCTGTTATCACCCTCCATATATCACATTCTGTCTGTTATCACCCTCCATATATCACATTCTGTCTGTTATCACCCTCCACATTCTGTCTGTTATCACCCTAAACATATCACATTCTGTCTGTTATCACCCTCCTTATATCACATTCTGTCTGTTATCACCCTCCTTATATCACATTATGTCTGTTATCACCCTCCATATATCACATTATGTCTGTTATCACCCTCCATATATCACATTCTGTCTGTTATCAACCCTCCACATATCACATTCTGTCTGTTATCACCCTCCACATATCACATTCTGTCTGTTATCACCCTCCTTATGTCACATTCTGTCTGTTATCACCCTCCACGTATCACATTATGTCTGTTATCAACCCTCCACATATCACATTCTGTCTGTTATCACCCTCCACATTATGTCTGTTATCACCCTCCACATTCTGTCTGTTATCACCCTCCACATATCACATTCTGTCTGTTATCACCCTCCACATTCTGTCTGTTATCACCCTCCACGTATCACATTATGTCTGTTATCAACCCTCCACATATCACATTCTGTCTGTTATCACCCTCCATATATCACATTCTGTCCGTTATCACCCTCCATATATCACATTATGTCTGTTATCACCATCCTTATATCACATTCTGTCTGTTATCACCCTCCACATTCTGTCTGTTATCACCCTCCACATTCTGTCTGTTATCACCCTCCACATTATGTCTGTTATCACCCTCCTTATATCACACTCTGTCTGTTATCACCCTCCACATTCTGTCTGTTATCACCCTCCATATATCACATTATGTCTGTTATCACCCTCCATATATCACATTCTGTCTGTTATCACCCTCCACATTATGTCTGTTATCACCCTCCATATATCACATTCTGTCTGTTATCACCCTCCTTATATCACACTCTGTCTGTTATCACCCTCCACATTCTGTCTGTTATCACCCTAAACATATCACATTCTGTCTGTTATCACCCTCCTTATATCACATTCTGTCTGTTATCACCCTCCTTATATCACACTCTGTCTGTTATCACCCTCCACATTCTGTCTGTTATCACCCTAAACATATCACATTCTGTCTGTTATCACCCTCCATATATTACATTCTGTCTGTTATCACCCTCCATATATTACATTCTGTCTGTTATCACCCTCCATATATCACATTCTGTCTGTTATCACCCTCCACATTCTGTCTGTTATCACCCTCCATATATCGCATTCTGTCTGTTATCACCCTCCTTATATCACACTCTGTCTGTTATCACCCTCCACATTCTGTCTGTTATCACCCTAAACATATCACATTCTGTCTGTTATCACCCTCCTTATATCACATTCTGTCTGTTATCACCCTCCACATTCTGTCTGTTATCACCCTCCACATTCTGTCTGTTATCACCCTCCACATTCTGTCTGTTATCACCCTCCATATATCACATTCTGTCTGTTATCACCCTCCTTATATCACACTCTGTCTGTTATCACCCTCCACATTCTGTCTGTTATCACCCTAAACATATCACATTATGTCTGTTATCACCCTCCACATATCACATTCTGTCTGTTATCACCCTCCACATATCACATTCTGTCTGTTATCACCCTCCACATTCTGTCTGTTATCACCCCTCCACATTATGTCTGTTATCACCCTAAACATATCACATTCTGTCTGTTATCACCCTCCGTGTAGCTCAATGCTCCTGAGGTTTGAGTACATGACATGGCATGTATCATCCAGGCCCCAGGAAGCCTCTCATAGTCGTTGCTGATCTAGGATCAGTTTAGCTATCCAGATCATAATGAATAAGATGGCTCTGCTGTGGTATTCTGTGACTAGACAGATATGAGGGAAGAAGGTTTGGGAGAAGAGGAATTGTCTGTCTTTCTTGGAGCCCCAGCAGCTTTACATCATGTTTTATACAAGCTCAGCAGACACCTGGGGCATCAGGTGAAAGGTAACACTCAGCTTATCCTCAATCCCCCACCTCAGCGTGCACACACTCACACACACACACACACACACATACACACACACCAGCCCTGATCCAATCAGCCGTAACAGTATGCCGATCCCACCATGGGTGGTGGGTGAGAGGAGGGTTACAGGGCTGAGGCGGTGTTGCCATACCAGCCCTATCTTCCTCTAAACAGATGGATGATTACATGTGTTTTTCTCACCCAGACACTCTTCCTTCCGGTGTTTTCTGGAAGCAGCTTGCAGTGTGGTCTATCCACAGTGGGTTTCTATCTGACTGTCTCTGCCATCTAGTCAGCCAGTCATTCAGCAAACCAGCCAGACAACCATACAGTCAGCCAGCAAACCAGCCAGCCAGCCATCTAGTCAGCCAGTCAGTCAGCAAACCAGCCAGCCAGCCATCTAGTCAGCCAGCAAACCAGCCAGCCAGCCATCTAGTCAGTCAGCAAACCAGCCAGCCAGCCATCTAGTCAGCCAGCAAACCAGCCAGCCAGCCATCTAGTCAGCCAGAAAACCAGCCAGTCGTCTAGTCAGCCAGAAAACCAGCCAGCCACCCATCTAGTCAGCCAGCAAGCCAGCAAACCAACCAGTCAGTCAGCCAGTCAGCCAGCAAACCAGCCAGCCATCTAGTCAGCCAGCAAACCAGCCAGTCTGTCATCTAGTCAGCCAGCCAGCAAACCAGCCAGCCAGCCATCTAGTCAGCCAGCCAGCAAACCAGCCAGCCAGCCATCTAGTCAGCCAGCAAACCAGCCAGCCTGTCATCTAGTCAGCCAGCCATCTAGCCAGCCAGCAAACCAGCCAGCCAGCCATCTAGTCAACCAGCAAACCAGCCAGCCAGCCATCTAGTCAGCCAGCAAACCAGCCAGCCAGCCAATCAGCCAGCCAGCCAGCCATTCAGCCAGTCAGATGTGTGCTGACTAGACACCCATGAGCCCTGGGTGTTGTACTGTCACAGTACACCATGTTTTTGTTCTCACCCAATGACACTTTGATGACCTCACCCAGTAATGGCCCAGCGGGCGTGTGGGTTTGATTTCCGATATTAACCACAGCCCTAGATCAGACCTGACCTTTGATGGCTCCTAATTGTGGGCATATTGGAGTTTATTTTATTTGATCAAATGTACATTCATTATAATCCACATAATAATTACCATTTCATATTGCTGAAGGATTATTTTCCTGCCTACTCTATGTACTATAATTATAAGAAGGTGGTAGAGGTGAAGCCTGTTGGCTGGTAGTAGAAGGTTCTGGTAGTGTTACTGTGTATCCTGCAGGCTGGTAGTAGAAGGTTCTGGTAGTGTTACTGTGTATCCTGCAGGCTGGTAGTAGAAGGTTCTGGTAGTGTTACTGTGTATCCTGCAGGCTGGTAGTAGAAGGTTCTGGTAGTGTTACTGTGTATCCTGCAGGCTGGTAGTAGAAGGTTCTGGTAGTGCTGTATCCTGCAGGCTGGTGTAATAGCCAGAAGGCCAAACAGTAGACCTCATTAACTCTGAGGAAATCTACACATTGGACATGCAAATCTCTCCTGTCCTCTGCCAGGAGACAGGCAGACAGACAGACAGGCAGACAGGCAGGCAGACAGACAGACAGACAGACAGACAGACAGACAGACAGACAGACAGACAGACAGACAGACAGACAGGCAGACAGGCAGGCAGGCAGGCAGACAGACAGGCTGGCCCAGGGTCTCTCTGAGTTCCTAGGACACACAGTAAGGCATATTAGTGAGAATGCAACAATCTGTAACTCTACAATGCATGACACATTTAAAGCGTTTCATTCCAAACAGCTATTTATCCATTTTCAGAAATGTTTGAAAATGGGGCTTTTAATGTTTAAAGAAATGATGAGAGAGTGCTGTGTTTTTCACCATTGGTTTCATTTCAGAGATGTCATGAAACTCCTCACTCTCAGTGAAAGAATTAGTACTGCTAAGATGTTACACAGTCACACGTAACAAATGAAAAATTAAATATTCCGTGCCCGTAAAATGTGATTTGAATGGGGTATGGTGATAGGTGCCAGGCGCACCGGGTTCGAGTCAGCATGCACGTTCAACACCTTGTAGAGTCCATGACCCGACGAATTGAGGCTGTTCTGAGGGAAAAAAGGGTTTCAACTCAGTTTTTGCTCAGTGCCCACTGTTCTGGCTTTTACAGGAGGTGTTTGGAAGGTGTTCCTAATGTTTTGTTCAGTGCCCACTGTTCTGGCTTTTACAGGAGGTGTTTGGAAGGTGTTCCTAATGTTTTTCTCTGTGCCCACTGTTCTGGCTTTTACAGGAGGTGTTTGGAAGGTGTTCCTAATGTTTTGTTCAGTGCCCACTGTTCTGGCTTTTACAGGAGGTGTTTGGAAGGTGTTCCTAATGTTTTTCTCTGTGCCCACTGTTCTGGCTTTTACAGGCACCTCGGAGGTGTTTGTTCAGGCTCAGCATCAGAAGAATATTCATCAGCAACGTCATGATTCATTTCTTCCGTCTGAGATGGTTTCCATTCAGATCTTGTAGCATCGCTAACACAGCATGGTTGTCCATATCGTCTTTTCTCTTTTTGTCGTTGTAAAGTACACACACTCACTGTATGTAGGGTATTGTCTGGAGGACTGGGTCGTACCTGATTTTACACACGCGACAATGAGTAAACACACAAGAAGAAGAACAGTTCAAGTTGCAGTTGTTTTTTTACTTTATATTTTAGCGTCTCTGGCGTTCTAGTCCACAAGCCATTCAGGTAAGAGGGTGGATAAAGATGGCTGTCACCTGTAGTCTCTTTCGTCCGCGGCAGTGTGGCCTCGTTGACCGAGTCCGTAACTCTCCTTAGGAGTCTGTGGAAGGCGAGCGCAACACAATGTAAGTGGGAGAGTCAGCCTGCACTCTGGTGCCAGTCAGTTGATTAGAGAATGCCTTTACAGGTGTGCTGATTAGTAATCCTGTGCAGGTGTGATGGGTGAGCAGAGCTGTGGTGCCGCCTTCAGCCGGCCTGGTGAAGGTAATGTAGCCTTCTACAGTGCTGAACTGAGTGACACTGTCCACTGTGCTGAAGTGAGCCCACCTATTATTCTGTGCTGAGGTGGGTGCCACTGTCCACTGTGCTGAAGTGAGCCCACCTATTATTCTGTGCTGAGGTGGGTGCCACTGTCCACTGTGCTGAAGTGAGCCCACCTATTATTCTGTGCTGAGGTGGGTGCCACTGTCCACTGTGCTGAAGTGAGCCCACCTATTATTCTGTGCTGAGGTGGGTGCCACTGTCCACTGTGCTGAAGTGAGCCCACCTATTATTCTGTGCTGAGGTGGGTGCCACTGTCCATGGTGCTGAAGTGAGCCCACCTATTATTCTGTGCTGAGGTGGGTGCCACTGTCCATGGTGCTGAAGTGAGCCCACCTATTATTCTGTGCTGAGGTGGGTGCCACTGTCCATGGTGCTGAAGTGAGCCCACCTATTATTCTGTGCTGAGGTGGGTGCCACTGTCCATGGTGCTGAAGTGAGCCCACCTATTATTCTGTGCTGAGGTGGGTGCCACTGTCCATGGTGCTGAAGTGAGCCCACCTATTATTCTGTGCTGAGGTGGGTGCCACTGTCCATGGTGCTGAAGTGAGCCCACCTATTATTCTGTGCTGAGGTGGGTGCCACTGTCCATGGTGCTGAAGTGAGCCCACCTATTATTCTGTGCTGAGGTGGGTGCCACTGTCCATGGTGCTGAAGTGAGCCCACCTATTATTCTGTGCTGAGGTGGGTGGTTCTGTCCATGGTGCTGCACTGGGAGTCCTTCAGCCACACTTCTGGCCATGGTGAAGTTGGAACTGAATAGTGAGTGTTGCAACCGAGGACAGAGGATTTTTACGCGCTACGTGTTTAACCTCTCTGGGATATGTGCGCTAGCGTCCCACCTGGCCAAAAGCCAGCGAAAATGTAGAGCGCCAAATTCAAATAAATAACTATAAAAATTGACCTTTCATTAAATCACACATGCAAGATAGCAAATTAAAGCTACACTTGTTGTGAATCCAGCCAACATGTCAGATTTCAAAAAGGCTTTTTCAGCGAAAGCAAACGATGCTATTATCTGAGGATAGCACCTCAATTAACAAGGAGATAAACCATATTTCAACCCAGCAGGCGTGACACAAAACGCAGAAATAAAAATATAATTCACGCCTTACCTTTGACGAGCTTCTTTTGTTGGCACGCCAATATGTCCCATAAACATCACAAATGGTCCTTTTGTTCGATTAATTCCGTCGATATATATCCAAAATGTCCATTTATTTGGCGCGTTTGATCCAAAAAAACACGGGTTCCAACTTTCTCTCTCTCTGTTCAACTCACCCATTATCCCTCTTTCTCTCTCTCTGTTCAACTCACCCATTATCCCCATTTCTCTCTCTTTTCAACTCACCCAGTATCCCTATTTCTCTCTCTGTTCAACTCACCCATTATCCCTCTTTCTCTCTCTCTGTTCAACTCACCCATTATCCCTATTTCTCTCTCTTTTCAACTCACCCATTATCCCTCTTTCTCTCTCTTTACAACTCACCCATTATCCCTCTTTCTCTTTTCAACTCACCCATTATCCCTCTTTCTCTCTCTCTGTTCAACTCACCCATTATCCCCATTTCTCTCTCTTTTCAACTCACCCAGTATCCCTATTTCTCTCTCTGTTCAACTCACCCATTATCCCTCTTTCTCTCTCTCTGTTCAACTCACCCATTATCCCTATTTCTCTCTCTGTTCAACTCACCCATTATCCCTCTTTCTCTCTCTGTTCAACTCACCCATTATCCCTCTTTCTCTCTCTTTTCAACTCACGCATTATCCCTCTTTCTCTCTTTTCAACTCACCCATTATCCTTCTTTCTCTTTTCAACTCACCCATTATCCCTCTTTCTCTCTCTCTGTTCAACTCACCCATTATCCCCATTTCTCTCTCTTTTCAACTCACCCAGTATCCCTATTTCTCTCTCTGTTCAACTCACCCATTGTCCCTCTTTCTCTCTCTTTTCAACTCACCCATTATCCCTATTTCTCTCTCTGTTCAACTCACCCATTATCCCTCTTTCTCTCTCTGTTCAACTCACCCATTATCCCTCTTTCTCTCTCTTTTTCAACTCACGCATTATCCCTCTTTCTCTCTTTTCAACTCACCCATTATCCTTCTTTCTCTTTTCAACTCACCCATTATCCCTCTTTCTCTCTCTCTGTTCAACTCACCCATTATCCCCATTTCTCTCTCTTTTCAACTCCCCAGTATCCCTATTTCTCTCTCTGTTCAACTCACCCATTGTCCCTCTTTCTCTCTCTTTTCAACTCACCCATTATCCCTATTTCTCTCTTTCAACTCACCCATTATCCCTCTTTCTCTCTCTGTTCAACTCACCCATTATCCCTCTTTCTCTCTCTTTTCAACTCACGCATTATCCCTCTTTCTCTCTTTTCAACTCACCCATTATCCTTCTTTCTCTTTTCAACTCACCCATTATCCCTCTTTCTCTCTCTGTTCAACTCACCCATTATCCCTCTTTCTCTCTCTGTTCAACTCACCCATTATCCATCTTTATCTCACTGTTCAACTCACCCATTATCCCTCCCTCTTTCTCTTTTCAACTCACCCATTATCCCTATTTCTCTCTCTTTTCAACTCACCCATTATCCCTCTTTCTTTCTCTTTACAACTCACCCATTATCCCTCTTTCTCCCCATCATACTTTACTTAGTTTATTTAATCTGTTATATGTGTGAAATTAGTTTCGGGAATAATTTAGATTAAGTTTTGAGGCAATTTTGAGGGGAATTTTTGAACTGGGCACCGTCAACTGTTGTCAGAAGGAAGGGGCAACAAGTGAACACCAATTCAAATAATGACACTCCCGTTCTGTTTGTGACATTAAGATTCTAACAACGACAGTGTGTTATATAGACGTTATATAGACGTTATATAGACTTTATATAGACGTTATATAGACGTATTTATTTAAAGTCAAGGATGGTGGGGGTGGGGGGCATGACTTTATAAATGGCAGAGTAATAAAAAATAATAATTAATGAGCAATCCAAATGACTTCTTTAGCGGTTCTAGTGTTAACACTGCTAATCTAACCCACACATCAAACCAAAGGGGATTAAATCCTCCCATTATGAAAAACTTGTTTCTGACATTAAACGTGTTCCTTATCCGTACCCTGCTGTCTCACGCAGCCTCTCCCTGCCAGGCAGTTTAAAGCACCTTGTTAGGGCTTTCTTTTTTGACGGCAGAGAATCATTTCTCGCTTGAATAAAAGAGAGAAATTGCTTCCCTGCCTGCTTCACGATTGCTTCGCTGTTTTTATTCAGTTATTAAACGTCAATAATATAAGCTTGTGAGATCTATTTGCTGGAGAGACGTGTATGTGATATTTCTAAGTTCAGTATAAGTGTAATACAACAGCCGAGGGACAGCCCAGTTGAACACACGAGGGACAGCCCAGTTGAACACACGAGGGCCCAGTTGAACAGGCCCAGTTGAACACACAAGGGAGGGACAGGCCAGTTGAACACACGAGGGACAGCCCAGTTGAACACACGAGGGACAGCCCAGTTGAACACACGAGGGACAGCCCAGTTGAACACACGAGGGACAGCCCAGTTGAACACACGAGGGACAGCCCAGTTGAACACACGCCCCAGTTGAACACACGAGGGACAGCCCAGTTGAACACACGAGGGACAGGCCAGTTGAACACACGAGGGACAGGTTGAACCAGTTGAACACACGAGGGAGTTGAACACACGAGGGACAGCCCAGTTGAACACACGAGGGACAGCCCAGTTGAACACACGAGGGACAGCCAGTGGCCCTTTCACACTCACACACACAAACACACACAAATACAGATTGCAGGCTGCTGAGGGTGACCACAATCTGCTCAGTCACCATCTGCTGCTCTCCAGTGATAAATAAGAACATGATATCTGCCTAAACGCTCATAAAAGACCTGTAGACTAACAGCTGTCTAATGGTCCTAAATGACTACAGATGAGACATGATGGAGACATGGTCAAATGTTCATCGATCTTGGACAGAGAGTCACTCTTTAATGCCAGCCTGACTGTGGCAGACTGTGTGTATGATCCACTATGTCCCTGTGCTGTGTTGCAGGCTGTGGTTATGACTGTGACCACTATGTCCCTGTGTTGTGTTGCAGGCTCCCAGCGGTGCCAGGCCTGAGGAAGAACTGGAGCGTCTCACCAAGAAGATGCTGTATGACATGGACAACCCTCCGACTGAGGAGTACTTTGGTGAGACAGAACTTTACCGTACAGTAATTATATCATTACCTACGGTGAACGCCATTATAGGGGTCGATCCACCAAAAATAGTGCTTTTTTGGTCTCTTTGATATGTTCAGTAGATATATTAAATGGTGTCTAATTTATTAATATAGACCACATGGAGAACTCAATAAGTCACATTTTTATTATGAATAAAGACTTGCTAAAAGTGCTTAAAGTCAGCATTTTAACATTTTGTCCCTCCGTGCTCCCTGTAGGAAGATGTGAACCCACTAAACATCTGTAAAGACCTAGCTATTTTGTTGCTTTGACAAAGTCAGTTCTGAACATTAAGCATTTATTTCATGTGATTCATTTATTTCATGTGATTCATTTATTTCATGTGATTAATGATTCATTTATTTCATGTGATTCGTTTATTTCATTTATTTCATGTGATTAATGATTCATTTATTTCATGTGATTAATGATTCATTTATTTCATGTGATTAGTGATTCATTTATTTCATGTGATTAGTGATTCATTTTTATTTCATGTGATTAATGATTCATTTATTTCATGTGATTAATGATTCATTTATTTCATTTGATTAGTGATTCATTTATTTCATGTGATTAATGATTCATTTATTTCATGTGATTAATGATTCATTTATTTCATGTGATTAGTGATTCATTTACGTCTCTCCCTCATTTTAAGGTCAACCCTGTTACATGAACTGAACTCTCGTTTTAATATGGAGAAATGTTTTTCTCCAAAGAAACATTGAACATCTAATAGTCAAATCATTGATTAAAAGCAGGTGTTCTGGTTCTACTTTTATGTAAAAGCAGGTGTTCTGGTTCTACTCTTTATGTAAAAGCAGGTGAGCTGGTTCTACTCTTTATGTAAAAGCAGGTGTTCTGGTTCTACTCTTTATGTAAAAGCAGGTGTTCTGGTTCTACTCTTTGTGTAAAAGCAGGTGTTCTGGTTCTACTCTTTATGTAAAAGCAGGTGAGCTGGTTCTGGGTTTCTGGTTCTACTCTTTATGTAAAAGCAGGTGTTCTGGTTCTACTCTTTGTAAAAGCAGGTGTTCTGGTTCTACTCTTTTATGTAAAAGCAGGTGTTCTGGTTCTACTCTTTATGTAAAAGCAGGTGAGCTGGTTCTACTCTTTATCTAAAAGCAGGTGTTCTGGTTCTACTTTTATGTAAAAGCAGGTGAGCTGGTTCTACTCTTATGTAAAAGCAGGTGAGCTGGTTCTACTCTTTATGTAAAAGCAGGTGAGCTGGTTCTACTCTTTATGTAAAAGCAGGTGAGCTGAGCTGGTTTCTACTCTTTGTGTAAAAGCAGGTGTTCTGGTTCTACTCTTTATGTAAAAGCAGGTGAGCTGGTTCTCTTTATCTAAAAGCAGGTGTTCTGGTTAGAAATGTTTTAACAATGTTTTAGTGCAGCTTGTATTCAATGGCCCCCTCCCTGTTGCACACAACAAGCTTCCATTCCCCCTGTCACAAGGACATTTAGGGCTGATTCAACACGGAATTGTCAACCCTGTTACGGTCAACCCTGTTACAGTACACCCTGCTACGGTCAACCCTGTCACAGTACACCCTGTTATGGTCAACCCTGTTACGGTCCACCATGTTACGGTCAACCCTGTTACAGTACACCCTGTTATGGTCAACCCTGTTACTGTCCACCCTGTTACGGTCAACCCTGTTACGGTGAACCCTGTTACGGTCAGCAACTGTTACGGTCAAGCCATTTACGGTCCTGTTACAGTCAACCCTGTTACGGTCAACCATGTTAACCCTGTTTCAACCCTGTTACGGTCCACCCTGTTACGGTCACCCTGTTACGGTCCACCCTGTTACGGTCCTGGTCCAACCCCACCCTGTTACGGTCCACCCAGTCAGTTATGGTCAACCCTGTTAATCAACCTTGGCCTCAGTCTCTACCCAGTCAGTCTCTATGGTCATGCTGAAGATCTTGAAGTTATCCAGTCTCTATGATCATGCTGAATAGGTCTCTCCTGTTCCATGAGTCTCTATGATCCATGCTTCTGAATGGCCCTCTGTCTCTAGGCCCCTGGCCATCAGCTCTCCTGATCATGCTGAAGTAGATATGATCATGCTGAATAGGTCTCTAGTCAGTCTCTATGATCATGCTGAATAGGTCTCTAATTAGCCAAGTCAGTCTCTATGATCATGCTGAATAGGTCTCTAATTAGCCAGTCAGTCTCTATGATCATGCTGAATAGGTCTCTAATTAGCCAGTCAGTCTCTATGATCATGCTGAATAGGTCTCTAATTAGCCAGTCAGTCTCTATGATCATGCTGAATAGGTCTCTAATTAGCCAGTCAGTCTCTATGATCATGCTGAATAGGTCTCTAATTAGCCAGTCAGTCTCTATGATCATGCTGAATAGGTCTCTAATTAGCCAGTCAGTCTCTATGATCATCTGAATAGGTCTCTAATTAGCCAGTCAGTCTCTATGATCATGAATAGGTCTCTAATTAACCAGTCAGTCTCTATGGTCATGCTGAATAGGTCTCTAATTAGCCAGTCAGTCTCTATGGTCATGCTGAATAGGTCTCTAATTAGCCAGTCAGTCTCTATGATCATGCTGAATAGGTCTCTAATTAGCCAGTCAGTCTCTATGATCATGCTGAATAGGTCTCTAATTAGGTCAGTCTCTATGATCATGCTGAATAGGTCTCCAGTCAGTCTCTATGATCATGCTGAATAGGTCTCTAATTAGCCAGTCAGTCTCTATGGTCATGCTGAATAGGTCTCTAATTAGCCAGTCAGTCTCTATGATCATGCTGAATAGGTCTCTAATTAGCCAGTCAGTCTCTATGATCATGCTGTATAGGTCTCTAATTAGCCAGTCAGTCTCTATGATAATGCTGAATAGGTCTCTAATTGGCCAGTCAGTCTCTATGATCATGCTGAATAGGTCTCTAATTAGCCAGTCAGTCTCTATGATCATGCTGAATAGGTCTCTAATTGGCCAGTCAGTCTCTATGGTCATGCTGAATAGGTCTCTAATTAGCCAGTCAGTCTCTATGATCATGCTGAATAAGTCTCTAATTAGCCAGTCAGTCTCTATTATCATGCTGAATAGGTCTCTAATTAGCCAGTCAGTCTCTATGATCATGCTGAATAGGTCTCCACCCAGTCAGTCTCTATGATCATGCTGAATAGGTCTCTAATTAGCCAGTCAGTCTCTATGATCATGCTGAATAGGTCTCTAATTAGCCAGTCAGTCTCTATGGTCATGCTGAATAGGTCTCTAATTAGCCCGTCTAACTGCTCACTGTGTTTACATTCACCAGGTGATTTGAAGCTTTTAAATCAGCCCATAAGTAACCACCTTATTATAATACTGTGACGTGTGAAGGTTTTTATTGTCCTGTCTGTATATAACCGATATTAAGGGGATGTTAGCTTCACGTTGGCCTTGTCTCACACAGGATAAAGATCTTCATTGGTGAGACATCAGACACAGATCAGGTCGGAAGAGTCCCCTGGCTCAGTTAGGCAGGATGGCCCAGTCACTTTTAATGCCTTTCTATACAGAGTTGGCCTCCTTTCTGACAAGGGAGCGTGTGTGTGTGTGTGTGTGTGTGTGTGTGTGTGTGTGTGTGTGTGTGTGTGTGTGTGTGTGTGTGTGTGTGTGTGTGTGTGTGTGTGTGTGTGTGTGTGTGTGTGTGCGTGAAGCCTTGCTGCCATACCATGCATGCATACACACTTGCATCTGTTAGCAAACTAAGGCCAGGGGCAGACTGGGACAAAAATTCAACCCTGGCATTTCAGCCAACCTTGTCACAACACAACTGATTGGCTCAAACACATTAAGAAGGAAATACATTTGACAAATTAACTTTTAACAAGGCACACCTGTTAATTGAAATGGATTCCAGGTGACTACCTCATGAAGCTGGTTGAGAGAATGACAAGAGTGTGCAAAGCTGTCATAAAGGCAAAGGGTGGCTAATCTCAAATATAAAATATATGATTTGTTTAACACTTTTTTGGTTACTACATGATTCCATATGTGGTATTTCATAGTGTTGATGTTGTCACTATTATTCTATAATGTAGAAAACAGTAAAAATAAAGAAAAACCCTTGAATGAGTAGGTGTGTCCAAACGTTTGACTGGTACTGTATATATATATATATATATATATACATACTACCGTTCAAAGTTTTGGGGTCACTTGGAAATGTCCTTGTTTTTGAAAGAAAAGCTAATTTTTTTGGTCCATTAAAATAACATCAAATTGATCAGAAATACAGTGTAGACATTGTTAATGTTGTAAATGACTACTGTAGCTGGAAACTGCAGATTTTTTAATGGAATATCTACATAGACGTACAGAGGCCCATTATCAGCAACCATCACTCCTGACGTACAGAGGGCCCATTAAAGTATTAACAGGTTATTAACAGGTTATTAACAGGTTATTAACAGGTTATTAACAGTGGTTATTAGCATCAGCATTTGTGGATTTGATTACAGGCTCAAAATGACCAGAAGCAAAGACCTTTCTTCTGAAACTCATCAGTCTATTCTTGTTCTGAGAAATGAAGGCTATTCCATGCAAGAAATTGCCAAGAAACTGAAGATCTCATACAACGCTGTGTACTACTCCCTTCACAGAACAGCGCAAACTGGCTCTAACCAGAATAGAAAGAGGAGTGGGAGGCCCCGGTGCACAACTGAGCAAGAGGACAAGTGCATTAGAGTGTCCAGTTTGAGAAACAGACGCCTCACAAGTCCTCAACTGGCAGCTTCATTAAATAGTACCCAGAAAACACCAGTCTCAACGTCAACAGTGAAGAGGCGACTCCGGGATGCTGGCCTTCTAGGCAGAGTTCCTCTGTCCAGTCTCAACGTCAACAGTGAAGAGGTGACTCCGGGATGCTGGCCTTCTAGGCAGAGTTCCTCTGTCCAGTCTCAACGTCAACAGTGAAGAGGTGACTCCGGGATGCTGGCCTTCTAGGCAGAGTTCCTCTGTCCAGTCTCAACGTCAACAGTGAAGAGGCGACTCCGGGATACTGGCCTTCTAGGCAGAGTTGCAAAGAAAAAGCCACATCTCAGACTGGCCAATAAACATAAAAGATTAAGATGGGCAAAAGAACACAGACACTGGACAGAGGAACTCTGAAAATCGGGCTGGCCGCGTCCATTATTATTATTCTTTATATACATTATTGAGGTCAATTTGGACCAGCCAATCCCATTATTAAGAGATGGTCCGGCCCTTCTGGCATTTGCCAGAATTGCCAGACGGCTAATCCTACCGTGACTAAGGCCTGTGGTCTCCGGGGCTTGCGTCTTGAACGAACGGGGCCACGGGGAAGAGAGGAGTCGCTAACTGGGTCATATCTGATGTGAGGCAGCTGAGTCACACAATCAGAGATAACGTCTGCCTCCACAGCTTACATGCAGGGCTGGGGGAGGGAGGAGAAGAAGAAGGAGAGGGAGGGAGGGAGGGAGGGAGGGAGGGAGGGAGGGAGGGAGGGAGGAGAGCTGGACGGAGACAAGGAGATGGAGGGACGACGAGGAGAGCTGGAGGGAGATAGAGACAGAGTGACGAAGAGGAGAGCTGGAGGGAGACAGAGATAGAGGGACGAAGAGGAGAGCTGGAGGGAGGGAGAGCGAGTAAGGAAGGTCAGAAGAGGAGTGAAAGTTAGTATGAACTATGAACTGTGGGACTCATTATAAAGAGATAAACTACTCTCTGCTCAATTAACAGAGCCCTCTGGCTCTCTGCTGATTCCCTAATGTACACAAACTGGACTGCAGTGTAGTGCGGTGTCTCACACAGCCCCTTTGCCCTTATAACAGTTTTGCTTCCATCCCTCTCCTTGCCCCTACCTGGGCTCGAACCAGGGACCAACAACTGACACCCACGAAGCATCTTCACCCATCGCTCCACAAAAGCCACGGTCCTTGAAGAGCAAGGGAAACCACTACTTCAAGGTCTCAGAGATAGTGACGCCACCGATTGAAACGCTACTAGCGCGCAGCCCGCTAACTAGCTAGCCATTTGACACCGGTTACACCCTATATAGTACACTACTTTTTATCAGAGAAATATGGCCCAAAAACAAATAAAGAAACATGTCAAATTAATGAAAAGAATAGTGCACTATATAGGGAATAGTGTGACATTTGGGAAGTAGCCTGTGTAGGGCTAGGGGAGAACAGGCCTCAGATCAGAGGGATGTTGTGGAGTGTAGAGCCAGGGCTTGGAGGGCTAGGGAGAACAGGTCTCAGATCAGAGGGATACTGTGGAGTGTAGAGCCAGGGCTTGGAGGGCTAGAGGAGAACAGGCCTCAGATCAGAGGATGTTGTGGAGTGTAGAGCCAGGGCTTGGAGGGCTAGGGGAGAACAGGTCTCAGATCAGAGGGATGTTGTGGAGTGTAGAGCCAGGGCTTGGAGAGCTAGGGGAGAACAGGCCTCAGATCAGAGGGATGTTGTGGAGTGTAGGGCCAGGCCTTGGAGGGCTAGGGAGAACAGGCCTCAGATCAGAGGGATGCTGTGGAGTGTAGAGCCAGGGCTTGGAGGGCTAGGGGAGAACAGGCCTCAGATCAGAGGAGCTCTGTAACTCTGTAATTACAATGAATCTGATTACATTTCACAGCTCTTCTTTGGGAAGGAAGGGCACAAGGGGAAGAGGGCGAGCGGAGGAGAGAACCCCAGGGCTAATAATTAACTAGATTCATCAGATTGGGACTCTCTGATGATCTCTTTCTCTTCCTCTTCTCTCTCCTTTCTTTCTTTCTTTTTCTCTCTCTCTCGCTCTCTCTCTTTCCTACCTGCTCTCTCTCTCTCCTCTCTCTTTCTCCCCTTTCACCTGCACTCTCTCTCCTCTCTCTTTCTCCCCTTTCTCTCTCTCTCTCTCTCTGTCTTTCCCTCTCTTCCTCCCTACTACTTGCTCTCTCTCTCTCATTCTCTCTCTTTCCCTATCTCCCTTTGTTGTTCTCTCTCTTTCCCTATCTCCCTCTCTCTCTCTCGTTCTCTCTCTTTCCCTATCTCCCTCTCTCTCTCTCTTTCTCCTTCCCTATCTCGTTTCTCTCTCCTTCCCTCCCTCTCTCTTTCTCTATAACAAAGTGTATTGGTGTCGCTACAGTAGCTAATGTCTTTGAGCTCTAATTTAAATCAGTCTATTGTAGGTTTCTATCGGTCCAGAGGGTTGAATTGAAGTAAATTACCATTACAGTGTGTCTCAGTGTTGGAAGGAGGAATGTTTAGCATCAGAGGCTCCAACTCAGACCCCTTCTTTAGACAGTAATATAATATTTTACATTAAGGTCAGTCCTGTTACTGTCAGTAATATAATATATTACTGTAAGGTCAGTACTGGACAGCAGTACAAAGCTTAATCCACAATTAGGCCAAGGCATGGCTTTCAAATCATCATCCTTCTTACACTTGTCAATCAAGGTTGATGGGGAGGGGGAGGAGAGGGAGAGAGAGAGAAAGAGAGAGGGAGAGAGGGAGGAGGGAGGGAGGGAGAGAGAGAGGGAGGGGAGGGAGAGAGAGAGGGAGAGGAGGGAGAGGAGGGAGAGAGGGAGAGAGAGAAAGGAGAGAGGGAGGAGAGGGGGAGGGGAGAGGAGGGAGGGAGGAGAGGGAGGGAGAGAGAGAGAGGAGAGGAGGGAGAGAGAGAGAGAGAGAGGGAGAGAGAGAGGGAGGAGAGAGGGAGGGGAGGGAGAGGGAGAGAGGGAGTGTTTTTTCCTGGAAGAGGCAGAGTAGATTGAAACCTTTTCTTTCGATGTCATCATCTGTCATATCTAATCCACTTAGATTCTGTGTAGGTGTTCTGTGTTCTTCTAGCTTCTGTTGGAATCTAAAAGGAAACAGGGAGCCAATCACACCTGAGACCCAAACGGCACTCTATTCCCTTATATGGTGCACTGGTCCTGGTCAAGAGTAGTATCGAATAGGGAGACATTTTGTCTCACGACAGCTTTGTCCTGGGCTGTAGCTCTGCTACACAATCACTTACACTCTCTGTCTATCTACTGTCACAACTCACTCTCTGTCTACTGTCAATCACTCTCTGTCTATTGTCACAACTCAATCACTCTGTCTACTGTCACAACTCACTTCTGTCTATTGTCACAACTCAATTGTCACACTCTCTCTGTCTATTGTCACAACTCACTCTCTGTCTATTCACAACTCACTTTGTCACAACTCACTCTCTGTCTATTGTCACTCACTCTCTGCTATTGTCCTGGGCTGTCTATTGTCACAACTCACTGTCTATTGTCACAACTCACTCTCTGTCTATTGTCACAACTCACTCTCTGTCTATTGTCACAACTCAACTCACTCTCTGTCTACTGTCACAACTCACTCTCTGTCTATTGTCACAACTCAATCACTCTCTGTCTATCTGTCACAACTCACTCTCTGTCTATTGTCACAACTCACTCTCTGTCTATTGTCACAACTCACTCTCTGTCTCTCTGTCTATTGTCACAACTCACTCTCTGTCTATTGTCACAACTCACTCTCTGTCTATCTGTCACAACTCACTCTCTGTCTATTGTCACAACTCACTCTCTGTCTACTGTCACAACTCACTCTCTGTCTACTGTCACAACTCACTCTCTGTCTACTGTCACAACTCACTCTCTGTCTATTGTCACAACTCACTCTCTGTCTATCTACTGTCACAACTCACTCTCTGTCTCACTCTCTGTCACAACTCACTCTGTCTGTCTGTCTACTGTCACAACTCACTCTCTGTCTATCTACTGTCACAACTCACTCTCTGTCTACTATTGTCACAACTCTCTCTGTCTACTGTCACAACTCTCTCTGTCTATCTACTGTCACAACTCACTCTCTGTCTATCTACTGTCACAACTCACTCTCTGTCTATCTGTCACAACTCACTCTCTGTCTATCTACTGTCACAACTCACTCTCTGTCTATCTGTCACAACTCACTCTCTGTCTATCTACTGTCACAACTCACTCTCTGTCTATCTACTGTCACAACTCACTCTCTGTCTATCTACTGTCACAACTCACTCTCTGTCTATCTACTGTCACAACTCACTGTCTCTGTCACAACTCACTCCTATCTACTGTCACAACTCACTCTCTGTCTATCTACTGTCACAACTCACTCTCTGTCTATGTCTATCTACTGTCACACTCACTCTCTGTCTATCTACTGTCACAACTCACTCTCTGTCTATCTACTGTCACAACTCACTCTCTGTCTATCTACTGTCACAACTCACTCTCTGTCTATCTACTGTCACAACTCACTCTCTGTCTATCTACTGTCACAACTCACTCTCTGTCTATCTACTGTCACAACTCACTCTCTGTCTATCTACTGTCACAACTCACTCTCTGTCTATTGTCACAACTCACTCTCTGTCTATTGTCACAACTCACTCTCTGTCTATCTACTGTCAACTCACTCTCTGTCTATTGTCACAACTCACTCTCTGTCTATTGTCACAACTCACTCTCTGTCTATCTACTGTCACAACTCACTCTCTGTCTATCTACTGTCACAATTCACTCTCTGTCTATCTACTGTCACAACTTGTCACAACTCACTCTCTGTCTATCTACTGTCACAACTCACTCTCTGTCTATCTACTGTCACTCTCTGTCTATCTACTGTCACAACTCACTCTCTGTCTATGTATCTAGTCACAACTCACTCTCTGTCTGTCTACTGTCACAACTTTTTTGTCTCTGTCACTGTCACTGTCAAACTCACTCTCTGTCTATCTACTGTCACAATTCACTCTCTGTCTATCTATTGTCACAACTCACTCTCTGTCTATCTACTGTCACAACTACATCTCTCTGTCTATCTATTGTCACAACTCACTCTCTGTCTATCTACTGTCACAACTCACTTGTCTATCTGTTCAGTCCACATACTGTCTGTCAGACCCAAGCCAGGACAAACCAGGACACCTCGTGAATTATTGAAATGGTTGAGGTGCTCTGCATTATTTAATATAAGTGATGATGATACTTGACTATCTTCTGTGTAAGTGTACAGCCACTCTGAAATGTACTTTTGTGTCTTGGGTTAATATTTTAACGTGTCAAATCTCAAGTATTTTTTGTTGTTGTTGTTGTAGAAAATTGAATTTGATCGTAAAATATTAACCCATTATTGTTGATATTTTAAATTTGATCACAATCAGTATTTTTCAGAGATTTTTAAAATACCAAGAACTCAGAACTCAGTTGAAGGTTCATGCTGGACGTCATTCATAACTTCACATAACTTTTTAACAGTCTTCAGAGCCTCTCCTCTTGTCCCGTTCTGTTCTGTAGTCTTTGTTTGAAGAGAAGAGTGGTTAGAGAATAGAGACTGTGAACCTGATAATGTAAAGCTGGAAGAAACCTCATCATTTATAAGACAACACCACACATAAAATATTCATCAAGAATCTTGGAAGAGTTTCAAAATGTCCCAGCTAGCTACAGTAGCTACAGTAAGGGGAGAGAGAGAGGAGCTAGCTACAGTAGCTACTGTAAGGACAGTGAGAGCAGCTAGCTACAGTAGCTACTGTAAGGACAGAGAGAGAGGAACTAGCTACTGTAGCTACTGTAAGGACAGACAGCGAGAGCAGCTAGCTACTGTAAGGGGAGACAGCGAGTGCAGCTAGCTACTGTAAGGACAGACAGCGAGTGCAGATAGCTACTGTAAGGACAGACTGCGAGTGCAGATAGCTACTGTAAGGACAGACAGAGAGAGCAGCTAGCTACTGTAAGGACAGACAGAGAGTGCAGCTAGCTACTGTAAGGACAGACAGAGAGAGCAGCTAGCTACTGTAAGGACAGACAGAGAGAGCAGCTAGCTACTGTAAGGACAGACAGAGAGAGCAGCTAGTTACTGTAAGGACAGACAGAGAGTGCAGCTGCTACTGTAAGGACAGACAGAGAGAGCAGCTAGCTACTGTAAGGACAGACAGAGAGAGCAGCTAGCTACTGTGAGGACAGACAGAGAGAGCAGCTAGCTACTGTAAGGACAGACAGAGAGAGCAGCTACCTACTGTAACGACAGACAGAGAGAGCAGCTAGCTACTGTAACGACAGAGAGAGCAGCTAGCTACTGTAACGACAGACAGAGAGAGCAGCTAGCTACTGTAACGACAGACAGAGAGAGCAGCTAGCTGTAGCTACTTTGTCAGAGGAAGGTAGGAGCGAGTCAGAGGAACATTAACCGAGGTAATTGGGTCAGAGGAAAAGTTTGAGCCCACAGAGGCGTGCTCTAATGCCGATGTGTGTATTTCTTTAAAAGACAATGAAAGATCCCTCCCAAGTTAATGTATTAAATGGGCTTGTTTCTTTCAAACAGCTTTGTGTCCTAGATACTCTGGTTGACTGCATTTGCATAATACTCAGTTAGTCAGTTAGTCGCCCTCGGCAAACTCTGAGTGACTTTTCTTTCAGATGTAGATGATGTTACTTGTGTGTGTCATAACATTACTAGTGGAATGTTTTAACCTCTAGGTCGCCTTGACGTATCTCCCATCACCCTCGAAACTCCTCCCTCTCTACTCCTCCCTCCCTACTCCTCTCTCCCTACTCCTCTCTCCCTACTCCTCTCTCCTACTCCTCCCTCCCTACTCCTCTCCCTACTCCTCTCCCTACTCCTCCTCCCTACTCCTCCTCCCTACTCCTCCCTCCCTACTCCTCTCCCTACTCCTCCCTCTCTCCTCCTCCCTCCCTCCCTCCCTACTCCTCTCCCTACTCCTCCTTCCCTACTCCTCTCTCCCTACTCCACCCTCCTACTTCCCTCCCTACTCCTCTCTCCTACTCCTCCCTCCCCACTCCTCTCTCCCTACTCCTCCTCCCTACTTCTCCTCCCTACTCCTCTCTCCCTACTTCTCTCTCCCTACTCCTCCCTCCCTACTCCTATCCCTACTCCTCCCTCTCTACTCCTCTCTCCCTACTCATCTCTCTACTGCTCCCTCTCTATTCCTCTCCCCCTACTCCTCTCTCCTTACTCCTCCCTCCCTACTCCTCTCTCCCTACTCCTCTCTCCCTAGTCCTCTCTCCCTACTCCTCTCCCTACTCCTTTCCCTACTCCTCTCTCCCACTGTCCCATCTCCACTATCCCATCTCCTTCTCATCTCCACTGTCCCATCTCCTTCTCATCTCCACTGTCCCATCTCCTTCTCATCTCCACTGTCTCATCTCCTTCTCATCTCCACTGTCCCATCTCCTTCTCATCTCCACTGTCCCATCTCCTTCTCATCTCCACTGTCCCATCTCCTTCTCATCTCCTTCTCATCTCCACTGTCCCATCTCCTTCTCATCTCCACTGTCCCATCTCCTGCTCAACTCCACTGTCCCATCTCCTTCTCATCTCCACTGTTCCATCTCCTTCTCATCTCCACTGTCCCATCTCCTTCTCATCTCCTTCTCATCTCCACTGTCCCATCTCCTTCTCATCTCCACTGTCCCATCTCCTTCTCATCTCCTTCTCATCTCCACTGTCCCATCTCCTTCTCATCTCCTTCTCATCTCCACTGTCCCATCTCCTTCTCATCTCCACTGTCCCATCTCCTTCTCATCTCCACTGTCCCATCTCCTTCTCATCTCCTTCTCATCTCCACTGTCCCATCTCCTTCTCATCTCCACTGCCCCATCTCATTCTCATCTCCACTGCCCCATCTCATTCTCATCTCCACTGTCCCATCTCCTTCTCATCTCCACTGTCCCATCTCCTTCTCATCTCCTTCTCATCTCCACTGTCCCCTCTCCTTCTCATCTCCACTGTCCCATCTCCTTTTCATCTCCACTGTCTCGTCTCCACTGTCCCATCTCCTTCTCATCTCCACTGTCTCATCTCCTTTTCATCTCCACTGTCCCATCTCCTTTTCATCTCCACTGTCCCATCTCCTTCTCATCTCCACTGTCTCATCGCCACTGTCCCATCTCCTTCTCATCTCCACTGTTCCATCTCCTTCTCAACTCCACTGTCCCATCTCCTTCTCAACTCCTCTGTCCCATATCCTTCTCATCTCCACTGTCCCATCTCCTTCTCATCTCCACTGTCCCATCTCCTTCTCATCTCCTTCTCATCTCCACTGTCCCATCTCCTTCTCATCTCCTTCTCATCTTCTTCTCATCTCCACTGTCCCATCTCCTTCTCATCTCCTTCTCATCTCCACTGTCCCATCTCCTCCTCATCTCCACTGTCCCATCTCCTTCTCATCGCCACTGTCCCATCTCCTTCTCACCTCCACTGTCCCATCTCCTTCTCATCTCCACTGTTCCATCTCCTTCTCAACTCCACTGTCCCATCTCCTTCTCAACTCCTCTGTCCCATATCCTTCTCATCTCCACTGTCCCATCCCCTTCTCAACTCCACTGTCCCATCTCCTTCTCAACTCCACTGTCCCATCTCATTCTCATCTCCTTCTCATCTCCACTGTCCCATCTCCTTCTCATCTCCACTGTCCCATCTCCTTCTCATCTCCACTGTTCCTTCTCAACTCGACTTCTCAACTCAACTTATTCATTCTGCTCCAGAATGAACCAAAAACACTGTTGCTTTACCAGTCAGGAAACGTATGGCTTTGTTCCAAATACAAAAACCTACATTTCCACAACTTCCAAGGAACCAATATGCCAGCTGGGTATTTTTCCACTCGAGTATGTGAGTGGAGCGAGGAGCGGAGCATGCCCAATTTGACTGGAGCGTCGGAGTGAGTTTCCCAAAGACTGGAGCATCAGAGTGAGTTATTTAGAGGCTGTAGCGTCAGAGTGAGTTATTTAGAGGCTGTAGCGTCAGAGTGAATTATTTAAAGGCTGGAGCGTAAGAGTGAGTTATTTAAAGGCTGGAGCGTAAGAGTGAGTTATTTAAAGGCTGGAGCGTCAGAGTGAGTTTCTCAAAGGGGCGGCAGGGTAGCCTAGTGGTTAGAGAGTTGGACTAGTAACCGAAAGGTTGCAAGTTCAAATCCCCGAGCTGACAAGGTACAAATCTGTCGTTCTGCCCCTGAACAGGCAGTTAACCCACTGTTCCTAGGCCGTCATTGAAAATAAGAATTTGTTCTTAACTGACTTGCCTAGTTAAATAAAGGTAAAAAAATAAATAAAAAGGCTGGAGCGTCAGAGTGAGTTATTTAAAGGCTGGAGCGTCAGAGTGAGTTTCTCAAAGGCTGGAGCATCAGAGTGAGTTATTTAAAGGATGGAGTGTCATAGTGAGTTTCCCAAAGGCTGGAGCGTCAGAGTGAGTTTTTTTAGAGGCTGGAGCGTCAGAGTGAGTTATTTAGAGGCTGTACTGTCAGAGTGAGTTTTTTAGAGGCTGGAGCGTGAGTGAGTTATTTAGATGCTGGAGCGTAGAGTGAGTTATTTAGAGGCTGGAGCGTCAGAGTGAGTTATTTAGAGGCTGTACTGTCAGAGTGAGTTATTTAAAGTCTGGAGCGTCGGCCTTCTCGCCCGCTCCAATTTTGCTCCAGTAGCACTTACCTCACTTCAGGAGCTCAGGGCGCCCAGCCCAGCATGCATCTGTGGTCTACTTGTGTACTGCTATAGCCCCTTGCTTTAGCTACTGTCATGGAGTTCACTACATATTTTCGTAAAGAAACTGATGAAACACACAGGTGCAAAATCAACGTGCCTTACAAAGATGAAGAGGGCCAAGAGAAAGAGAGGGAGTCCACTACTAAAGAAGGAGTGTGGTGATGTAGTGTCCACTACTAATGAAGAGAGGGAGTGTGGTGATGTAGTGTCCACTACTAATGAAGAGAGGAGTGTGGTGATGTAGTGTCCACTACTAATGAAGAGGGGAGTGTGGTGATGTAGTGTCCACTACTAATGAAGAGAGGGAGTGTGGTGATGTAGTGTCCACTACTAAAGAGAGGGAGTGTGGTGATGTAGTGTCCACTACTAAAGAGAGGAGTGTGGTGATGTATGTCCACTACTAAAGAAGAGAGGGAGTGTGGTGATGTAGTGTCCACAACTAAAGAAGAGATGTAGTGTGGTGATGTAGTGTCCACTACTAAAGAAGAGAGGGAGTGTAGTGATGTAGTGTGGTGATGTAGTGTCCACTACTAAAGAAGAGAGGGAGTGTAGTGATGTAGTGTGGTGATGTAGTGTCCACTACTAAAGAAGAGAGGGAGTGTGGTGATGTAGTGTGGTGATGTAGTGTGGTGATGTAGTGTCCACAACTAAAGAAGAGAGGGAGTGTGGTGATGTAGTGTGGTGATGTAGTGTCCACAACTAAAGAAGAGAGGGAGTGTGGTGATGTAGTGTGGTGATGTAGTGTCCACAACTAAAGAAGAGAGGGAGTGTGGTGATGTAGTGTGGTGATGTAGTGTCCACAACTAAAGAAGAGAGGGAGTGTGGTGATGTAGTGTGGTGATGTAGTGTCCACAACTAAAGAAGAGAGGGAGTGTGGTGATGTATTGTCCACAACTAAAGAAGTGAAGGAGTGTGGTGATGTAGTGTCCACAACTAAAGAAGAGAGGGAGTGTGGTGATGTAGTGTCCACTACTAACTAGTGTCCAAACTAAAGAACCATGGTGGAATCTGAAAAGACACATATCCTGAAAGCATGATTGTATAATTTGTACACATGCTAACAGAAAGGAACGAGGTGGCTAGCTAGCTAAGTGTGTCATTGTAGCAAAGTATTTATAAACAACAACAAAAATCGGATCTCTTAAAAGTTTTGTTCATTTTTCGTTGTATTATTTATAAATTAGGCTATGATCACATATTACCTCTTTCAAGGAGAATTCTGTTATGATTTTTTGGGGTTATTTTGCCCCAAAACCTTTAGGCCTTTACCTATAAAAGAAATGTACAGCATCTCTGTCCGGCAAGAGTGGCCTGAAGGATGTTTATCATCCTCAATGGCTCTGCAAGCGCGGAAAGGGTAGTCTCTACTGCTGGCCTGCTCTCCAGGCAAC
The DNA here is from genome assembly GCF_018296145.1 of Oncorhynchus tshawytscha. Classification (NCBI taxonomy): domain Eukaryota; kingdom Metazoa; phylum Chordata; class Actinopteri; order Salmoniformes; family Salmonidae; genus Oncorhynchus; species Oncorhynchus tshawytscha. The sequence goes on from NC_056433.1 coordinate 87,571,478, forward strand.
ATCGCGTGAGCCTGAAGATACCAACTCTGGCCAAACTGGTGTTTTCAAAATTTGAATACAAAAGACACTGTAATAAGGCATTTATAACCCTCCACCTGTATTTGGTCTTATGTAGCAACATTTGAAGTGGTATATTGGGAACCATATTTAGGCAGCCATATTCTTTGAGTTTGTCGTGGGTGATTGTCCTTAGTGTCCTTGTTCCTGTCTCTGTGTTAGTTGACACCAGTAGAGGCTGTTTCTTGTCCTTAGTGTCCTTGTTCCTGTCTCTGTGTTAGTTTACACCAGTAGAGGCTGTTTCGGTTTTTGTAGTTCTTTGTTTTGTAGTGTTTATAATTGATTTGTGTTTTACGTTTGTTCATTAAACATGGATCGCAATCTACACGCTGCATTTTGGTCCGACTCTCCTTCACACCTAGAAAACCGTTACAGAATCACCCACCACAAACTCAAAGAATATGGCTGCCTAAATATGGTTCCCAATCAGAGACAACGATAAACACCTGCCTCTGATTGAGAACCACTCCAGACAGCCATAGACTTTGCTAGATAACCCACTAGCTACAATCCCAATACACACACACCAAAACCCCAAGACAAAACACACCACAATTACAAAAACCCCATGCCACACCCTGGCCTGACCCAATACATGAAGAAAAACACAAAATACTTAGACCAGGGCGTGACTGAATTACTAGACGATTCTTACCCAGACGCACTGTTGTCTAAATTGATGGGTCATGTGAAAGAAATGTTATAACCACTGTTGTCTAGACATGTACACATAGATGGCTGAAATCACCCCCCAGACACATCTAGCTAAGTGGAGGGGTCATGTAATCATCTGGCGAAGTGGAGTCTTTTGTTTAGACATGTAGCTAGCTAGCTAAACAATGAACCGGGGTAACCCCAACTCGTACTACTACCAATACAAACTGTATTGTCACAGCTGTAGTATGAATCTGCAGGGAGCTAAAGCTTAATCAACAAGGTTCAATGTTAGCTAGCTAGCTACAATTAGGCTATAACTAGCAATGCAAATGGGATTTCTGATTATATTCCTACGCATATCATACGCATAGAGCTATCTAACAGTAGGCTATAACTAGCAATGCAAATGGGATTTCTGATTATATTCCTACGCATATCATACGCGTATAGCTATCTAACAGTAGGCTTTTAACTTGCAATGAGAATACATTTCTGACTAAATTCTAAACGTCTAATATCTGGAAATGTAGCTGTATACATGGATGGACCAACATGGCGTCAAGTCATTCCGGTTCCCACTGACCGTGTGCAGATTGTAGCCTTTCATCCTACTGATCTGTTGATTCAGGGCATCAATGTTGAAGAGAAACATTGCTAAAATGTATGTAATATTTCTCGACGGCTAACGTTATGTCTTTCATAAAAAGCTGCGGTAGAGAGGATTATCAATGTATACATATAGACAGAAACATACTAGACAGAAACATGCTACATGGCAGAACCAATCCAAACTCATCTCTCGGCATGTCCAGCCCATTCATTATCTCAGCCAATCATGGCTAGCAGGAAGGTTCCTTCCTGTGCACATGCGCTAGATCTACACTCGTAATTTAAATGTTTTATTCGTAATTACAGATGGGGAAAAAAATGTTTTTTCAAATGCCTGTAAAGTAGTGACGTGTGTTTCCATACGCTTCCTGAAACAGATCGTAGCCTAGTGAGGCTTCACAGTTTACTGAAGGCTATAGCCTTTTAATAGAATTGTCTAATAATATACCCTAAATAAATAATTGTAGGTCCTTCTTGGGCTTCCTGTCTGTCTCCTCTTTAGAGATGTTTATGCTGTTTAATATGACATGGAGCCTATTTGAAATGACGTTTGCTCACTACACTCTTTTTCATGTTGTTTATTCAAATATATTAAATTCAAAATCATATGGTTTGATTTCAATACTTCCAAACCAAAACGGTCCCCAGGTAAACCAAAATGGCCCCCAGGTAAACCAAAATGGCCCCCAGGTAAACCAAAATGGCCCCCAGGTAAACCAAAACGGTCCCCAGGTAAACCAAAATGGCCCCCAGGTAAACCAAAATGGCCCCCAGGTAAACCAAAATGGCCCCCAGGTAAAAACCAAAATGGCCCCCAGGTAAACCAAAATGCCCCCAGGTAAACCAAAAATGGCCCCAGGTAAACCAAAATGGCCCCCAAACCAAAATGGCCCCAGGTAAACCAAAAATGGCCCCAGGTAAACCAAAACGGCCCCAGGTAAACCAAATGGCCCCCAGGTAAACCAAAATGGCCCCCAGGTAAACCAAAATGGCCCCCAGGTAAACCAAAATGGCCCCCAGGTAAACCAAAATGGCCCCCAGGTAAACCAAAATGGCCCCAGGTAGTCACCAGTATAGATGAATGTTTGTTTGGTGAGGAAGGAGCACTGGAGCGATGGTTCCCAAACTGTATATCTCTGTGTTGTCTTTATGCTGGGTAGTTTCTCTCTCTGTTTTCCCCAGTTAATTCTGATATATATTTTCTGGGGGGCAGTACTGTTGACCTCCTCCCCTCCCTTCTCCTTTTCCACTCCACTCAGCTCAGCTCTGCTTTCTAGTTTCTGGGCAGCAGAATATGGCGTGCAGTGCAGGGCCTCTCTCAGTGACAGAGAGTGGCAGCCCGCTTCTCTTCTCAGTGATGGCTCACGTGAAGTGATCCCCCCCCCATCCTACTCCCCCGCCGGCTGGGAGCTCGGCCTCGTTCAGCTCCACTGAGGCTTGTGAGATCAGCTGCCATGCCAGCCCAGCTGAGGCTCCTGGGCGACTCACGTTACTAGAATTCGAGCATTTGACCCCAGGAATGAGTAGAGGTCCTCACTGACATACACACGCACACACACACACATGCACTAACTTGACTCACACACACATGCACTAACTTTACTCACACACACACACATGCATGCACTAACTTGACTCACACACACACACACACACACACACACACACACAGTCACACACGTAGAAACACACTGACACCCATAGGCACTCACTTGACCCTCTCTTGACCATACGCTATCCTCCTCTCTCCCTGACACACACACACACTCAACCACTCACACACACACACACACACACACACACACACACTCAACCACACCACACACACACACACACACACACACTCAACCACTCACACACACACACACACACACACACACACACACACACACACACACACACATTACACACACACACACACACACACACACACACACACACACACACACCCATGTCACTTCTGCCAACCTGTTTCCAAAGCATGTAACCTACACTGGTCCTCCTTCCCCCTCTCTCCTCCTCCCTCCCCCTCCACCCTCCCCTCTCTCCTCTCCTCTCCTCCCTCCCCACCCTCCCCCTCTCTCCTCTCCTCCCTCCCCTCCACCCTCCCCCTCTCTCCTCTCCTCTCCTCCTCCCCACCCTCCCCCTCTCTCCTCTCCTCCCTCCCCCTCCACCCTCCCCCTCTCTCCTCTCCTCCCTCCCCTCCCCCTCCACCCTCCCCCTCTCCTCTCCACCCTCCCCCCTCTCCTCTCCTCTCCTCCCTCCCCCTCCACCCTCCCCTCTCTCCTCTCCTCCCTCCCCTCCACCCTCCCCTCCTCCTCTCCTCCCTCCCCCTCCACCCTCCCCCTCTCTCTCCCTCCCTCCCCTCCACCCTCCCCCTCTCTCCTCTCGTCCCTCCCCCTACACCAGCCTGCAGCCCAGGGCCCTAACAGGCCGTAATGCTTTCTCTCCTCTCATCTCTCTCTCTCTCGTCCCTCTCTCCTCTCTGTCATCCCTCTCTCCCCTCATCCCTCTCTCCTCTCATCCCTCTCTCCTAGACTATCCTCTCTCCTCTCGTCCCTCTCTCCTAGACTATCCTCTCTCCTCTTATCCTTCTCTCCTAGACTATTCTCTCTCCTCTCGTCCCTCTCTCCTCTCGTCCCTCTCTCCTTGACTATCCTCTCTCCTCGACTCTCCTCTCTCCTCTCGTCCCTCTCTCCTTGACTATCCTCTCTCCTCGACTCTCCTCTCTCCTCTAGTCCCTCTCTCCTAGACTCTCCTCTGATCCTTCTCTCCTAGACTATCCACTCTCCTCTCATCCCTCTCTCCTAGACTATCCTCTCTCCTCTCATCCCTCTCTCCTCGACTATCCTTTCTCCTCTCGTCCCTCTCTCCTCTCGTCCCAACTCCCTCTCATCCCTCTCTCCTCTCGTCCCTCTCTCCTCTCCTATCATCACTCTCTCCTCTCGTCCCTCTCTCCTCGCATCCCTCTCTCCTCTCGTCCCTCTCTCCTCTTGTCCCTCTCTCCTCTCGTCCCTCTCTCCTCCCGTCCCTTTCTCCTCTCTCTCTCCTCCCGTCCCTCTCTCCTCTCCTCCTCTCTCCTCCCGTCCCTCTCTCCTCTCATCCCTCTCTACTCTCGCCCCTCTCTCCTCTCCTATCATCCCTCTCTCCTCTCGTCCCTGTCTCCTCGCGTCCCTCTCTCCTCTCGTCCCTCTCTCCTATACTATCCTCTCTCCTCTCGTCCCTCTCTCCTAGACTATCCTCTCTCCTCTTATCCCTCTCTCTCGACTATCCTTTCTCCTCTCGTCCCTCTCTCCTCGACTATCCTTTCTCCTCTCGTCCCTCTCTCTCGACTATCCTCTCTCCTCTCGTCCCTCTCTCCTTGACTATCCTCTCTCCTCGACTATCCTTTCTCCTCTCGTCCTCTCTCCTCGACTATCCTTTCTCCTCTCGTCCTCTCTCCTTGACTATCCTCTTTCTCTCTCCCTCTCTCCTTGACTATCCTCTCTCCTCGACTATCCTTTCCTCTCGTCCCTCTCTCCTCGACTATCCTCTCTCCTCTCGTCCCTCTCTCCTCGACTATCCTCTCCTCCTCTCTCTCCCTCTCTCCCTCGACTATCCTTTCTCGACTCCTTTCTCGTCCCTCTCTCCTCGACTATCCTCTCTCCTCTCGTCCCTCTCTCCTCGACTATCCTCTCTCCTCTCGTCCCTCTCTCCTTGACTATCCTCTCTCCTCGACTATCCTTTCTCCTCTCTCGCTATCCCTCTCTCTAGTCCCTCTCTCCTAGACTATCCTCTCTCCTCTATCCTCCCTCGACTATCTCCTAACTCTCCTCTGATCCTCTCTCTCTCGACTATCCTTTCTCCTCTCATCCCTCTCTCCTAGACTATCCTCTCTCCCTCATCTCCTCTCATTATTCGACTATCCTCTCTCTCTTAATTCTCATCTCCTCCTCTCTCCTAGACTATCCTCTCTCATTTCATCCTATCTCTCATCGACTCTCCTCTCGACTATCCTCTCTCCTCTCTATCTCTCTCTCCTCTCATCCTTTCTCCTCGACTATCCTCTCTCTTATCTCATCCCTTCTCTCGACTATCCTCTCTCCTCTCCTCTCTCTCGACTATCCTCTCTCCTCGACTATCCTCTCTCCTCTCATCCCTCTCTCCTAGACTATCCACTCTCCTCTCATCCCTCTCTCCTCGACTATCCTCTCTCTCTCGTCCCTCTCTCTCACTATCCTCTCTCCCCTATTTATCTCTCTTCACTATCCTCTCTCCTCTCCTCATCCTCTCTCTCTAGACTATCCTCCTCTCATCCCTCTCTCTCGACTATCTCTCTCCTCGACTATCCTTTCTCCTCTCCCTCCTCTCGACTATCCTCTCTCCTCTCTTCCCTCTCTCCTCGATTATCCTCTCTCCTCTTTATCCTTTTCTTTCGACTATCCTCTCTCCTCTCATCCTCTCTCTCGCTCGACTATCCTCTCCTCTTTATCCTCTCCTCGACTATCCTCTCTCCTCGATTTATTCTCTCTCTCATCCCTCTCTCCTCGATTTATCCTCTCTCCTCTCATCCCTCTCTCCTCTCATCCCTCTCCCTCGACCATCCTTCTCTCCTCGACTATCCTCTCTCCTTCATCCTCTCTCCTCGACTATCCTCTCTCCTCTCATCCCTCTCTCGACTATCCTCTCTCTCATCCCTCTCCTCTCTCGACTATCCTCTCCTCTCATCCCTCTATCTCTCTCATCCCTCTCTCCTCGACTATCCTCTTTCTCCTCTCATCCCCTCTCCTCTCTCCCTCATCCCTCTCTCATTCCTCTGACTATCCTCTCTCCTCTCATCCCTCTCTCCTATCCTTTCTCCTCGTCTATCCTCTCATTCTCATCCTCTCTCCTCGACTATCCTCTCCTCTCATCCCTCTCTCCTCGACTATCCTCTCTCCTCTCATCCCTTCTCTCCTCGACTATCCTCTCTCCTCGTCTATCCTCTCTCATTTCATCCTAGACTATCCTTTCTCCTCTCATCCCTCTCCTCTCATCCCTCTCTCCTCTCATCTCTATCCTCTCATTTCCTCTCTCATCTCCTCTCTCCTCTCATCCTTCTCTCCTCGACTATCCTTTCTCCTGTCTATCCTCTCATTTCCCTTCTCTCCTCGACTATCCTCTCTCCTCTCATCCCTCTCTCCTCGACTATCCTCCTGCTCTCGTCCCTCTCATCCCTCTCACCCTCTCACCTAGACTATCCTCTCCTCTCATCCCTCTCACCTCGACTATCCTCTCTCCTCTCATCCCTCCTCCTCTCATCCCTCTCTCCTCGAATCCTCCTCTCCTCTCATCCCTCTCTCCTCGACTATCCTCTCTCTCGACTATCCTCTCTCCCTCGACTATCCTCTCTCCTCTCATCCCTCTCACCTCGACTATCCTCTCTCCTCTCATCTCTCTCAACTCCTCTCATCCCTCTCTCTCGACTATCCTCTCTCCCTATCCCTCTCACCTCGATCCTCTCTCGATCTCTCTCTCCTCCTCATCCCTCTCTCTCCTAGAGCTATCCTCTCCTCTCATCCCTCTCACTCGACTATCCTCTCTCCTCTATCCTCTCACCTAGACTATCCTCTCTCCTCTCATCCCTCTCATCGACTATCCTCTCTCCTCTCATCTCTCTCTCCTCTCATCCTCTCATCTCTCGACTATCCTCTCTCCTCTCATCCCTCTCTCCTCGACTATCACTCTCTCTCGTCATCATTCTCCTCTCATCCCTCTCTCCTCGATCTATCCTCTCTCCTCTCATCCCCTCTCTCCTCGACTATCCTCTCTCCTCTCATCCCTCTCTCCTCGACTATCCTCTCTCATTCCTTCATCGACTATCCTCTCTCCTCGACTATCCTCTCTCCATAATATCATCTTCCTCCAGCTATCCTCTGGATCGATAAATAATAATAAATATAGTTCCTCTCTCCTCGACTATCCTCTATATATTCTCTCTCTCCTGGACTATCCTCTCTCCTCGACTATCCTCTCTCCTCTTTGACTATCCTCTCTCTCCTCTCATCCCTCTCTCCTCGACTATCATCTCTCCTCGACTATACTCTCTCCTCGACTATCCTCTCTCCTCGACTATCCTCTCTCCTCTCATCCCTCTCTCCCTAGACTATCCACTCTCCTCTCATCCCTCTCTCCTCGACTATCTCTCTCCTCTCATCCCTCTCTCCTCGACTATCATCTCTCCTCGACTATCCTCTCTCCTCGACTATCCTCTCTCCTCGACTATCCTCTCTCCTCGACTATCTCTCTCTCCTCTCATCCCTCTCTCCCTAGACTATCCACTCTCCTCTCATCCCTCTCTCCTCGACTATCCTCTCTCCTCGACTATCTCTCTCTCCTCTCATCCTCTCTCTCCTCGCTCGACTATCCTCTCTCCTCTCATCCCTCTCTCCTCGACTATCCTCTCTCTCGACTATCCTCTCTCCTCAACTATCCTCTCTCCTCGACTATCCTCTCTCCTCGACTATCCTCTTCCTCTCATCCCTCTCCTCTTCTCTGACTATCCTCTCTCCTCTCATCCCTCTCTCCTCGACTATCCTCTCTCCTCGACTATCCTCTCTCCTCAATCTATCCTCTCTCCTCGACTATCCTCTCTCCTCAACTATCTCTCTCCTCATCTATCCCTCTCTCTCCTCGACTATCCTCTCTCCTCTCTATCCCTCTCTCCTCGACTATCCTCTCTCCTCTCATCCCTTCTCCTCTCATCCCTCTCTCCTCGACTATCCTCTCTCCTCTCATCCCTCTCTCCTCTCATCCCTCTCTCCTTGACTATCCTCTCTCCTCTCATCCCTCTCTCTCTCTCATCCCTCTCTCCTCGACTATCCCTCTCTCCTCGACTATCACTCTCTCCTCGACTATCCTCTCTCCTCTCATCCCTCTCTCCTCGACTATCCTCTCTCCTCTCATCCCTCTCTCTCTCGACTATCCTCTCTCCTCTCATCCCTCTCTCCTCGACTATCCTCTCTCCTCGACTATCCCTCTCTCTCGACTATACTCTCTCCCTCGATCTCATCCTCTCTCCTCTCATCCCTCTCTCCTCGACTATCCCTCTCTCCTCTCATCCCCCTCTCTCCTCATCCCTCTCTCCTCGACTATCCCTCTCTCCTCTCATCCCTCTCTCCTCTCATCCCTCTCTCTCTCGACTATCCTCTCTCCTCTCATCCCTCTCTCCTCTCATCCCTCTCTCCTCGACTGTCCTCTCTCCTCCCTCATCCCTCTCTCCTCGACTATCCCTCTCTCCTCTCATCCTTCTCTCCTCGACTATCCTCTCTCTCTCGTCTATCCTCTCTCATTTCATCCTTCTCTCCCTCGACTATCCTTTCTCCTCTCATCCCTCTCTCCTCGACTATCCTTTCTCCTCTCATCCCTCTCTCCTCTCATCCCTCTCTCCTCTCATCTCTCTCTCCTCTCATTCCTCTCACCTCGACTATCCTCTCTCCTCTCATCCTTCTCTCCTCGACTATCCTTTCTCCTCGTCTATCCTCTCTCATTTCATCCTTCTCTCCTCGACTATCCTCTCTCCTCTCATCCCTCTCTCCTCGACTATCCTCTCTGCTCTCGTCCCTCTCTCCTCGTCTATCCTCTCTCCTCTCATCCCTCTCACCTAGACTATCCTCTCTCCTCTCATCCCTCTCACCTCGACTATCCTCTCTCCTCTCATCTCTCTCTCCTCTCATCCCTCTCTCCTCGACTATCCTCTCTCCTCTCATCCCTCTCTCCTCGACTATCCTCTCTCTCGACTATCCTCTCTCCTCTCATCCCTCTCACCTCGACTCATCCTCTCTCCTCGACTATCCTCTCTCCTCTCATCCCTCTCACCTCGACTATCCTCTCACCTCGACTATCCTCTCTCCTCGACTATCCTCTCTCCTCTCATCCTCTACCCTCGACTATCCTCTCTCCTCTCATCTCTCTCTCCTCTCATCCCTCTCTCCTCGACTATCTCTCTCTCCTCTCATCCCTCTCTCCTCGACTATCCTCTCTCCTCTCATCCCTCTCACCTAGACTATCCTCTCTCCTCTCATCCCTCTCACCTCGACTATCCTCTCTCCTCGACTATCCTCTCTCCTCGACTATCCCTCTCCCTCGACTATCCTCTCTCCTCGACTATCCCTCTCTCCTCAACTATCCTCTCTCCTCGACTCTCCTCTCTCCTCTCATCCCTCTCTCCTCGACTATCCTCTCTCCTCGACTATCCTCTCTCCTCGACTATCCTCTCTCCTCGACTATCCTCTCTCCTCTCATCCCTCTCTTTCCTCGACTATCCTCTCTCTCGACTATCCTCTCTCATCGACTATCCCTCTCTCCTCGACTATCCCTCTCTCCTCGACTATCCCTCTCTCCTCGACTATCCTCTCTCCTCTCATCCCTCTCTCCTCGACTATCCTCTCTCCTCTGACTATTCCCTCTCTACCTCTCGACTATCCTCTCTCCTCAACTATCCCTCTCTCCTCGACTATCTCTCTCTCCTCGACTATCCTCTCTCCTCTCATTCCTCTCTCTCTAGACTATCCACTCTCCTCTCATCCCTCTCTCCTCGACTATCCTCTCTCCTCGACTATCCTCTCTCCTCTCATCCCTCTCTCCTCGCTCATTATCCTCTCTCCTCTCATCCCTCTCTCCTCGACTATCCTCTCTCTCTCAACTATCCTCTCTCCTCTCGACTATCCTCTCTCCTCGACTATCCTCTCTCCTCTCATCCCTCTCTCCTCGCTCGACTATCTCTCTCTCCTCTCATCCCTCTCTCCTCGACTCATCCTCTCTCCTCGACTATCCTCTCTCTCAACTATCCTCTCTCCTCGACTATCCTCTCTCCTCAACTATCCTCTCTCCTCGACTATCCCTCTCTCCTCGACTATCCTCTCTCCTCTCATCCCTCTCTCTCTCGACTCTCCTCTCTCCCTCTCATCCCTCTCTCCTCTCATCCCTCTCTCCTCGTCTATCCCTCTCTCCTCTCATCCCTCTCTCCTCTCATCCCTCTCTCCCTCTGACTATCCCTCTCTCCTCTCATCCCTCTCTCCTCTCATCCCTCTCTCCTCGTCTATCCTCTCTCCTCGACTCTCCTCTCTCCTCTCATCCCTCTCTCCTCGACTCATCCCTCTCTCCTCTCATCCCTCTCTCCTCTCTATCCTCTCTCCTCTCATCCCTCTCTCCTCACTATCCTCTCTCCTCTCATCCTCTCTCTCTCATCTCTCTCCTCGATCTATCCCTCTCTCCTCTCATCCCTCTCTCCTCTGACTATCCTCTCTCCTCTCATCCCTCTCTCCTCTCATCCCTCTCTCCTCGCTATCCTCTCTCCTCTCATCCCTCTCTCCTCTCATCCCTCTCTCTCTCGACTCATCTCTCTCTCCTCTCGTCCCTCTCTCCTCTCATCCCTCTCTCCTCGACTGTCCTCTCTCTCTCTCATCCCTCTCATCCTCGACTATCCCTCTCCCTCTCATCCTTCTCTCCTCACTTCCCTCATCTCCTCGTCTATCCTCTCTCATCTCATCCTTCTCTCCTCGTCTATCCTCTCCTCTCTCATCCCTCTCTCCCTCGACTATCCCTCTCTCTCATCCCTCTCCTCTCATCCCTCTCTCCTCTCATCTCTCTCTCTCTCTCATTCCTCTCACCTCGACTCATCCTCTCTCCTCTCATCCTTCTCTCCTCGACTATCCCTTTCTCCTCGTCTATCCTCTCTCATTTCATCCTTCTCTCCTCGACTATCCTCTCTCCTCTCATCCCTCTCTCCTCGACTATCCTCTCTGCTCTCGTCCCTCTCTCCTCGTCTATCCTCTCTCCTCTCATCCCTCTCACCTAGACTATCCCTCTCTCCTCTCATCCCTCTCACCTCGACTATCCTCTCTCCCTCTCATCCTCTCTCTCCTCTCATCCCTCTCTCCTCGACTATCCTCTCTCCTCTCATCCCTCTCTCCTCGCTCTCCTCTCTCCTCGACTATCCCTCTCTCCTCTCATCCCTCTCACCTCGACTATCCTCTCTCTCACTATCCTCTCTCTCTCATCCCTCTCACCTCGACTATCCTCTCACCTCACTCATCCTCTCTCCTCGACTATCCTCTCTCCTCTCATCCCTCTCACCTCGACTCATCCTCTCTCCTCTCATCTCTCTCTCCTCTCATCCCTCTCTCCTCGACTATCCTCTCTCCTCTCATCCCTCTCTCCTCGACTATCCTCTCTCCTCTCATCCCTCTCACCTAGACTATCCTCTCTCCTCTCATCCCTCTCACCTCGACTATCCCTCTCCTCGACTATCCTCTCTCCTCGACTATCCTCTCTCCTCGACTATCCTCTACTCCTCAGACTATCCTCTCTCCTCAACCATCCTCTCCTCGACTCTCCTCTCTCCTCTCATCCCTCTCACCTCGACTATCCTCTCTCCTCGACTATCCTCTCTCCTCGACTATCCCTCTCCTCGACTATCCTCTCTCCTCGACTATCCCTCTCCTCAACTATCACTCTCTCTCGCACTATCCTCTCTCCTCTCATCCCTCTCTCCTCTGCTATCTCTCTCCTCGACTATCTCTCTCTCGACTATCCTCTCTCCTCGACTATCTCTCTCCTCGACTATCCTCTCTCCTCTCATCCCTCTCTCCTCGACTATCATCTCTCCTCGACTATCCTCTCTCCTCGACTATCCTCTCTCTCGACTATCCTCTCTCCTCTCATCCCTCTCTCTAGACTATCCCATCTCTCTCATCCCTCTCTCCTGACTATCCTCTCTCCTCTCATCCCTCTCTCCTCGACTATCCTCCTCTCCTCGACCTCCTCTCTCCTCGGCTATCCTCTCTCCTCGACTATCCTCTCTCCTCGACTATCCTCTCCCTCTCATCCCTCTCTCCTAGACTATCCACTCTCCTCTCATCCCTCTCACCTCGACTATCCTCTCTCCTCGACTATCCCTCTCTCCTCTCATCCCTCTCTCCTCTCTCATCTCTCTCTCTCTCCTCTCATCTCTCTCTCTCACTCCCTCTCTCCCTCGCTCATCCCTCTCTCCTCTCTCTCTCTCTCTCTCACTCTCTCTCTCTCTCTCGTCTATCCCTCTCTCCTCTCATCCCTCTCTCCTCTCTCACTCTCCTCTCTCCTCTCATCCCTCTCTCCTCGACTCATCCCTCTCTCCCTCTCATCCCTCTCTCCTCTCATCCTCTCTCCTCCCTACCCTCTCCCTCTCATCCTCTCTCTCTCATCCCTCTCTCCTCTCATCCTCTCTCCTCTCATCCCTCTCTCCTCGTCATCCTCTCTCCTCTCATCCCTCTCTCCTCTCATCCCTCTCTCCTCGCATCCCTCTCTCCTCTCATCCCTCTCTCCTCTCATCCCTCTCTCCTCTCATCCTCTCTCCTCTCATCCCTCTCTCCCTCTCATCCCTCTCTCCTCTACATCCTCTCCCCTCTCATCCCTCTCTCCTCTCATCCCTCTCTCCTCTCATCCCTCTCTCCTCTCATCCTCTCTCCTCTCATCCCTCTCTCCTCTCATCCTCTCTCCTCTCATCCCTCTCTCCTCTCATCCCTCTCTCCCTCTCATCCCTCTCTCCTCTCACTCCCTCTCTCCTCTCATCCCTCTCTCCTCTCATCCTCTCTCCTCTCATCCCTCTCTCCTCTCATCCCTCTCTCCTCTCTATCCCTCTCTCCTCTCATCCCTCTCTCCTCTCACTCCCTCTCTCCTCTCATCCCTCTCTCCTCTCATCCCTCTTTCCTCTCATCCCTCTTTCCTC
>NC_056433.1:87584625-87599625 GCF_018296145.1 Oncorhynchus tshawytscha
ATGTCTGTTATCACCCTCCTTATATCACATTCTGTCTGTTGTCACCCTCATATGTCACATTGTAATCATAACATCACCCTAAACATATCACATTCTGTCTGTTATCACCCTCCACGTTTCTGTCTGTTATCACCCTCCACATTCTGTCTGTTATCACCCTCCGTGTAGCTCAATGCTCCTGAGGTTTGAGTACATGACATGGCATGTATCATCCAGGCCCCAGGAAGCCTCTCATAGTCGTTGCTGATCTAGGATCAGTTTAGCTATCCAGATCATAATGAATAAGATGGCTCTGCTGTGGTATTCTGTGACTAGACAGATATGAGGGAAGAAGGTTTGGGAGAAGAGGAATTGTCTGTCTTTCTTGGAGCCCCAGCAGCTTTACATCTTGTTTTATACAAGCTCAGCAGACACCTGGGGCATCAGGTGAAAGGTAACACTCAGCTTATCCTCAATCCCCCACCTCAGCGTGCACACACTCACACACACACACACACACACACATACACACACACCAGCCCTGAGTCCAATCAGCCGTAACAGTATGCGATCCACCATGGGTGGTGGGTGAGAGGAGGTTACAGGGCTGAGCGGTGTTGCCATACCAGCCCTCTCTTCCTCTAAACAGATGGATGATTACATGTGTTTTTCTCACCCAGACACTCTTCCTTCCGGTGTTTTCTGGAAGCAGCTTGCAGTGTGGTCTATCCACAGTGGGTTTCTATCTGACTGTCTCTGCCATCTAGTCAGCCAGTCATTCAGCAAACCAGCCAGACAACCATACAGTCAGCCAGCAAACCAGCCAGCCAGCCATCTAGTCAGCCAGTCAGTCAGCAAACCAGCCAGCCAGCCATCTAGTCAGCCAACAAACCAGCCAGCCAGCCATCTAGTCAGTCAGCAAACCAGCCAGCCATCTAGTCAGCCAGCAAACCAGCCAGCCAGCCATCTAGTCAGCCAGAAAACCAGCCAGTCGTCTAGTCAGCCAGAAAACCAGCCAGCCACCCATCTAGTCAGCCAGCAAGCCAGCAAACCAACCAGTCAGTCAGCCAGTCAGCCAGCAAACCAGCCAGCCATCTAGTCAGCCAGCAAACCAGCCAGTCTGTCATCTAGTCAGCCAGCCAGCAAACCAGCCAGCCAGCCATCTAGTCAGCCAGCCAGCAAACCAGCCAGCCAGCCATCTAGTCAGCCAGCAAACCAGCCAGCCTGTCATCTAGTCAGCTAGCCATCTAGCCAGCCAGCAAACCAGCCAGCCAGCCGTCTAGTCAGCCAGTCACCCAGCAAACCAGCCAGCCAGCCATCTAGTCAACCAGCAAACCAGCCAGCCAGCCATCTAGTCAGCCAGCAAACCAGCCAGCCAGCCAATCAGCCAGCCAGCCATTCAGCCAGTCAGATGTGTGCTGACTAGACACCCATGAGCCCTGGGTGTTTGTACTGTCACAGTACACCATGTTTTTGTTCTCACCCAATGACACTTTGATGACCTCACCCAGTAATGGCCCAGCGGGCGTGTGGGTTTGATTCCGATATTAACCACAGCCCTAGATCAGACCCTGACCTTTGATGGCTCCTAATTGTGGGCATATTGGAGTTTATTTTATTTGATCAAATGTACATTCATTATAATCCCATAATAGTACCATTTCATATTGCTGAAGGATTATTTTCCTGCCTACTCTATGTACTATAATTATAAGAAGGTGGTAGAGTGAAGCCTGTTGGCTGGTAGTAGAAGGTTCTGGTAGTGTTACTGTATCCTGCAGGCTGGTAGTAGAGAGGTTCTGGTAGTGTTACTGTGTATCACTGCAGGCTGGTAGTAGAAGGTTCTGGTAGTGCTGTATCCTGCAGGCTGGTAGTAGAAGGTTCTGGTAGATGTTTTCCAATATCCTGCAGGCTGGTAGTAGAAGGTTCTGGTAGTGTTACTGTGTATCCTGCAGGCTGGTAGTAGAAGGTTCTGGTAGTGCTGTATCCTGCAGGCTGGTGTAATAGCCAGAAGGCCAAACAGTAGACCTCATTAACTCTGAGGAAATCTACACATTGGGTGTGCAAATCTCTCCTGTCCTCTGCCAGGAGACAGGCAGACAGACAGACAGGCAGACAGGCAGGCAGACAGACAGACAGACAGACAGACAGACAGACAGACAGACAGACAGACAGACAGACAGACAGACAGGCAGACAGGCAGGCAGGCAGGCAGGCAGACAGACAGGCTGGCCCAGGGTCTCTCTGAGTTCCTAGGACACACAGTAAGGCATATTAGTGAGAATGCAACAATCTGTAACTCTACAATGCATGACACATTTAAAGCGTTTCATTCCAAACAGCTATTTATCCATTTTCAGAAATGTTTGAAAATGGGGCTTTTAATGTTTAAAGAAATGATGAGAGAGTGCTGTGTTTTTCACCATTGGTTTCATTTCAGAGATGTCATGAAACTCCTCACTCTCAGTGAAAGAATTAGTACTGCTAAGATGTTACACAGTCACACGTAACAAATGAAAAATTAAATATTCCGTGCCCTTAAAATGTGATTTGAATGGGGTATGGTGATAGGTGCCAGGCGCACCGGGTTCGAGTCAGCATGCACGTTCAACACCTTGTAGAATCCATGACCCGACGAATTGAGGCTGTTCTGAGGAAAAAAGGGGTTCAACTCAGTTTTCTCAGTGCCCACTGTTCTGGCTTTTACAAGAGGTGTTTGGAAGGTGTTCCTAATGTTTTGTTCAGTGCCCACTGTTCTGGCTTTTACAGGAGGTGTTTGGAAGGTGTTCTAATGTTTGCTCAGTGCCCACTGTTCTGGCTTTTTTGGGAGGTGTTTGGAAGGTGTTCTAATGTTTTGCTCAGTGCCCACTGTTCTGGCTTTTACAGGAGGTGTTTGGAAGGTGTTCCTAATGTTTTAGCAAAGTGCCCACTGTTCTGGCTTTTACAGGGAGGTGTTTGGAAGGTGTTCTAATGTTTTGCTCAGTGCCCACTGTTCTGGCTTTACAGGAGGTGTTTGAAGGTGTTCTAATGTTTTTCTCTGTGCCCACTGTTCTGGCTTTACAGGAGGTGTTTGGAAGGTGTTCTAATGTTTTCTCTGTGCCCACTGTTCTGGCTTTTTACAGGCACCTCGGAGGTGTTTGTTCAGGCTCAGCATCAGAAGAATATTCATCAGCAACGTCATGATTCATTTCTTCCGTCTGAGATGGTTTCCATTCAGATCTTGTGCATCGCTAACACAGCATGGTTGTCCATCGTCTTTTCTCTTTTTGTCGTTTGTAAAGTACACACACTCACTGTAGGGTATTGTCTGGAGGACTGGGTCGTACCTGATTTTACACGCTGACAATGAGTAAACACACAAGAAGAACAGTTCAAGTTGCAGTTGTTTTTTTACTTTATATTTTAGCGTCTCTGGCGTTCTAGTCCACAAGCCATTCAGGTAAGAGGGTGGATAAAGATGGCTGTCACCTGTAGTCTCTTTCGTTCGGTGTGGCCTCGTTGACCGGAGTCCGTAACTCTCCTTAGAGTCTGTGGAAGCGAGCGCAACACAATGTAAGTGGGAGAGTCAGCCTGCACTCTGGTGCCAGTCAGTTGATTAGAGAATGCCTTTACATGTGTGCTGATTAGTAATCCTGTGCAGGTGTGATGGGTGAGCAGAGCTGTGGTGCCGCCTTCAGCCGGCCTGGTGAAGGTAATGTAGCCTTCTACAGTGCTGAACTGAGTGCCACTGTCCACTGTGCTGAAGTGAGCCCACCTATTATTCTGTGCTGAGGTGGGTGCCACTGTCCACTGTGCTGAAGTGAGCCCACCTATTATTCTGTGCTGAGGTGGGTGCCACTGTCCACTGTGCTGAAGTGAGCCCACCTATTATTCTGTGCTGAGGTGGGTGCCACTGTCCACTGTGCTGAAGAGCCCACCTATTATTCTGTGCTGAGGTGGGTGCCACTGTCCATGGTGCTGAAGTGAGCCCACCTATTATTCTGTGCTGAGGTGGGTGCCACTGTCCATGGTGCTGAAGTGAGCCCACCTATTATTCTGTGCTGAGGTGGGTGCCACTGTCCATGGTGCTGAAGTGAGCCCACCTATTATTCTGTGCTGAGGTGGGTGCCACTGTCCATGGTGCTGAAGTGAGCCCACCTATTATTCTGTGCTGAGGTGGGTGCCACTGTCCATGGTGCTGAAGTGAGCCCACCTATTATTCTGTGCTGAGGTGGGTGCCACTGTCCATGGTGCTGAAGTGAGCCCACCTATTATTCTGTGCTGAGGTGGGTGCCACTGTCCATGGTGCTGAAGTGAGCCCACCTATTATTCTGTGCTGAGGTGGGTGCCACTGTCCATGGTGCTGAAGTGAGCCCACCTATTATTCTGTGCTGAGGTGGGTGCCACTGTCCATGGTGCTGAAGTGAGCCCACCTATTATTCTGTGCTGAGGTGGGTGGTTCTGTCCATGGTGCTGCACTGGGAGTCCTTCAGCCACACTTCTGGCCATGGTGAAGTTGGAACTGAATAGTGAGTGTTGCAACCGAGGACAGAGGATTTTTACGCGCTACGTGTTTAACCTCTCTGGGATATGTGCGCTAGCGTCCCACCTGGCCAAAAGCCAGCGAAAATGTAGAGCGCCAAATTCAAATAAATAACTATAAAAATTGACCTTTCATTAAATCACACATGCAAGATAGCAAATTAAAGCTACACTTGTTGTGAATCCAGCCAACATGTCAGATTTCAAAAAGGCTTTTTCAGCGAAAGCAAACGATGCTATTATCTGAGGATAGCACCTCAATTAACAAGGAGATAAACCATATTTCAACCCAGCAGGCGTGACACAAAACGCAGAAATAAAAATATAATTCACGCCTTACCTTTGACGAGCTTCTTTTGTTGGCACTCCAATATGTCCCATAAACATCACAAATGGTCCTTTTGTTCGATTAATTCCGTCGATATATATCCAAAATGTCCATTTATTTGGCGCGTTTGATCCAAAAAAACACGGGTTCCAACTTTCTCTCTCTCTGTTCAACTCACCCATTATCCCTCTTTCTCTCTCTCTGTTCAACTCACCCATTATCCCCATTTCTCTCTCTTTTCAACTCACCCAGTATCCCTATTTCTCTCTCTTTTCAACTCACCCATTATCCCTCTTTTCTCTCTCTGTTCAACTCACCCATTATCCCTATTTCTCTCTCTTTTCAACTCACCCATTATCCTCTTTTCTCTCTCTTTACAACTCACCCATTATCCCTCTTTCTCTTTTCAACTCACCCATTATCCCTTTTCTCTCTCTGTTCAACTCACCCATTATCCCCATTTCTCTCTCTTTTCAACTCACCCAGTATCCCTATTTCTCTCTCTGTTCAACTCACCCATTGTCCCTCTTTCTCTCTCTTTTCAACTCACCCATTATCCCTATTTCTCTCTCTGTTCAACTCCACCCATTATCCCTCTTTCTCTCTCTGTTCAACTCACCCATTATCCCTCTTTCTCTCTCTTTTCAACTCATTATCCCTCTTTTCTCTTTTCAACTCACCCATTATCCTTCTTTCTCTTTTCAACTCACCCATTATCCCTCTTTTCTCTCTCTCTGTTCAACTCACCCATTATCCCCATTTCTCTCTCTTTTCAACTCACCCAGTATCCTATTTTCTCTCTGTTCAACTCACCCATTGTCCTCTTTCTCTCTCTTTTCAACTCACCCATTATCCCTATTTCTCTCTCTGTTCAACTCACCCATTATCCCTCTTTCTCTCTCTGTTCAACTCACCCATTATCCCTCTTTCTCTCTCTTTTTGCATTATCCCTCTTTCTCTCTTTTCAACTCACCCATTATCCTTCTTTCTCTTTTCAACTCACCCATTATCCCTCTTTCTCTCTCTCTGTTCAACTCACCCATTATCCCCATTTCTCTCTCTTTTCAACTCCCCAGTATCCCTATTTCTCTCTCTGTTCAACTCACCCATTGTCCCTCTTTCTCTCTCTTTTCAACTCACCCATTATCCCTATTTCTCTCTCTGTTCAACTCACCCATTATCCCTCTTTCTCTCTGTTCAACTCACCCATTATCCCTCTTTCTCTCTCTTTTCAACTCACCCATTATCCCTCTTTCTCTCTTTTCAACTCACCCATTATCCTTCTTTCTCTTTTCAACTCACCCATTATCCCTCTTTCTCTCTCTGTTCAACTCACCCATTATCCCTCTTTCTCTCTCTGTTCAACTCACCCATTATCCATCTTTATCTCACTGTTCAACTCACCCATTATCCCTCCCTCTTTCTCTTTTCAACTCACCCATTATCCCTATTTCTCTCTTTTCAACTCACCCATTATCCCTCTTTCTTTCTCTTTACAACTCACCCATTATCCCTCTTTCTCTCCCATCATACTTTAATTAGTTTATTTAATCTGTTATATGTGTGAAATTAGTTTCGGAATAATTTAGATTAAGTTTTGAGGCAATTTTGAGGGGAATTTTTGACTGTTTGATTTTTGACTTCTGACTGTTGTCAGAAGGAAGGGGCAACAAGTGAACACCAATTCAAATAATGACACTCCCGTTCTGTTTGTGACATTAAGATTCTAACAACGACAGTGTGTTATATAGGCGTTATATAGGCGTTATATAGACGTTATATAGACGTTATATAGACGTATTTATTTAAAGTCAAGGATGGTGGGGGTGGGGGGCATGACTTTATAAATGGCAGAGTAATAAAAATAATAATTAATGAGCAATCCAAATGACTTCTTTAGCGGTTCTAGTGTTAACACTGCTAATCTAACCCACACATCAAACCAAAGGGGATTAAATCCTCCCATTATGAAAACTTGTTTCTGACATTAAACGTGTTCCTTATCCGTACCCTGCTGTCTCACGCAGCCTCTCCCTGCCAGGCAGTTTAAAGCACCTTGTTAGGGCTTTCTTTTTTGACGGCAGAGAATCATTTCTCGCTTGAATAAAAGAGAGAAATTGCTTCCCTGCCTGCTTCACGATTGCTTCGCTGTTTTTATTCAGTTATTAAACGTCAATAATATAAGCTTGTGAGATCTATTTGCTGGAGAGACGTGTATGTGATATTTCTAAGTTCAGTATAAGTGTAATACAACAGCCGAGGGGCAGCCCAGTTGAACACACGAGGGACAGGCCAGTTGAACACACGAGGGACAGGCCAGTTGAACACACGAGGGACAGCCCAGTTGAACACACGAGGGACAGCCCAGTTGAACACACGAGGGACAGCCCAGTTGAACACACGAGGGACAGCCCAGTTGAACACACGAGGGACAGCCCCAGTTGAACACACGAGGGACAGCCCAGTTGAACACACGAGGGACAGGCCAGTTGAACACACGAGGGACAGGCCAGTTGAACACACGAGGGAGAGCCCAGTTGAACACACGAGGGACAGCCAGTGGCCCTTTCACACTCACACACACAAACACACACAAATACAGATTGCAGGCTGCTGAGGGTGACCACAATCTGCTCAGTCACCATCTGCTGCTCTCCAGTGATAAATAAGAACATCATATTTACCTAAACGCTCATAAAAGACCTGTAGACTAACAGCTGTCTAATGGTCCTAAATGACTACAGATGAGACATGATGGAGACATGGTCAAATGTTCATCGATCTTGGACAGAGAGTCACTCTTTAATGCCAGCCTGACTGTGGCAGACTGTGTGTATGATCCACTATGTCCCTGTGCTGTGTTGCAGGCTGTGGTTATGACTGTGACCACTATGTCCCTGTGTTGTGTTGCAGGCTCCCAGCGGTGCCAGGCCTGAGGAAGAACTGGAGCGTCTCACCAAGAAGATGCTGTATGACATGGACAACCCTCCGACTGAGGAGTACTTTGGTGAGACAGAACTTTACCGTACAGTAATTATATCATTACCTACGGTGAACGCCATTATAGGGGTCGATCCCACCAAAAATAGTGCTTTTTTGGTCTCTTTGATATGTTCAGTAGATATATTAAATTATGTCTAATTTATTAATATAGACCACATGGAGAACTCAATAAGTCACATTTTTATTATGAATAAAGACTTGCTAAAAGTGCTTAAAGTCAGCATTTTAACATTTTGTCCCTCCGTGCTCCCTGTAGGAAGATGTGAACCCACTAAACATCTGTAAAGACCTAGCTATTTTGTTGCTTTGACAAAGTCAGTTCTGAACATTAAGCATTTATTTCATGTGATTCATTTATTTCATGTGATTCATTTATTTCATGTGATTAATGATTCATTTATTTCATGTGATTAGTGATTCATTTATTTCATGTGATTAGTGATTCATTTATTTCATGTGATTCATTTATTTCATGTGATTAGTGATTCATTTATTTCATGTGATTCATTTATTTCATGTGATTAATGATTCATTTATTTCATGTGATTAATGATTCATTTATTTCATGTGATTCATTTATTTCATGTGATTCATTTATTTCATGTGATTAGTGATTCATTTATTTCATGTGATTCATTTATTTCATGTGATTAATGATTCATTTATTTCATGTGATTAATGATTCATTTATTTCATGTGATTCATTTATTTCATGTGATTCATTTATTTCATGTGATTTGATTCATTTATTTCATGTGATTCATTTATTTCATGTGATTAATGATTCATTTATTTCATGTGATTAATGATTCATTTATTTCATGTGATTAGTGATTCATTTACGTCTCTCCCTCATTTTAAGGTCAACCCTGTTACATGAACTGAACTCTCGTTTTAATATGGAGAAATGTTTTTTCTCCAAAGAAACAGTGAACATCTAATAGTCAAATCATTGATTAAAAGCAGGTGTTCTGGTTCTACTCTTTATGTAAAAGCAGGTGTTCTGGTTCTACTCTTTATGTAAAAGCAGGTGTTCTGGTTCTACTCTTTATCTAAAAGCAGGTGTTCTGGTTCTACTCTTTATGTAAAAGCAGGTGTTCTGGTTCTACTCTTTGTGTAAAAGCAGGTGTTCTGGTTCTACTCTTTATGTAAAAGCAGGTGTTCTGGTTCTACTCTTTATGTAAAAGCAGGTGAGCTGGTTCTACTCTTTATCTAAAAGCAGGTGTTCTGGTTCTACTCTTTATGTAAAAGCAGGTGTTCTGGTTCTACTCTTTGTGTAAAAGCAGGTGTTCTGGTTCTACTCTTTGTGTAAAAGCAGGTGTTCTGGTTCTACTCTTTGTGTAAAAGCAGGTGAGCTGGTTCTACTCTTTATCTAAAAGCAGGTGAGCTGGTTCTACTCTTTGTGTAAAAGCAGGTGTTCTGGTTCTACTCTTTATGTAAAAGCAGGTGTTCTGGTTCTACTCTTTATGTAAAAGCAGGTGTTCTGGTTCTACTCTTTATGTAAAAGCAGGTGTTCTGGTTCTACTCTTTATCTAAAAGCAGGTGAGCTGGTTCTACTCTTTATGTAAAAGCAGGTGAGCTGGTTCTACTCTTTATGTAAAAGCAGGTGTTCTGGTTCTACTCTTTATCTAAAAGCAGGTGTTCTGGTTCTACTCTTTATGTAAAAGCAGGTGTTCTGGTTCTACTCTTTATGTAAAAGCAGGTGAGCTGGTTAGAAATGTTTTAACAATGTTTTAGTGCAGCTTGTATTCAATGGCCCCCTCCCTGTTGCACACAACAAGCTTCCATTCCCCCTGTCACAAGGACATTTAGGGCTGATTCAACACGGAATTGTCAACCCTGTTACGGTCAACCCTGTTACAGTACACCCTGCTACGGTCAACCCTGTCACAGTACACCCTGTTACGGTCAACCCTGTTACAGTACACCCTGTTACGGTCAACCCTGTTACGGTCCACCATGTTACGGTCAACCCTGTTACAGTACACCCTGTTATGGTCTACCCTGTTACGGTCCACCCTGTTATGGTCAACCCTGTTACTGTCCACCCTGTTACGGTCAACCCTGTTACGGTCCACCCCTGTTACGGTCAACCCTGTTACGGTCAACCCTGTTACGGTCAACCATGTTACGGTCAACCCGGTTACGGTCCACCCTGTTACGGTCTACCCTGTTACGGTCTACCCTGTTACGGTCCACCCTGTTACTGTCCACCCTGTTATGGTCAACCCTGTTACGGTCCACCATGTTACGGTCAACCATGTTACGGCCCACCCTGTTACGGTCCACCCTGTTACGGTCAACCCTGTTATGGTCAACCCTGTTACAGTCCACCCTGTAACGGTCTACCCTGTTACTGTCTACCCTGTTACTGTCCACCCTGTTACGGTCCACCCTGTTACGGTCCACCCACCCCTAGTTTTTATGAAGTTGAACATGTGCTCTGTTTGACAGAATGTAAAAATTAAGTGAAAATAGTATAACTATTTCTCTCTCTCACTATTTCTCTCTCTCACTTTCTCTCCCTCACTATTTCTCTCCCTCACTATTTCTCTCTCATTTTCTCTCCCTCACTTTCTCTCCCTCACTTTCTCTCTCTCACTTTCTCTCCCTCACTATTTCTCTCACTTTCTCTCCCTCACTATTTCTGTTCTCAGAGGGAATGGTGTCCCTCTCCACACTGCCTCCACCACCGCCAGGTCCTGTTCTCTCCCATTCCACCTCTCCCCCTGTTCTCTCCCATTCCTCCTCCCTTCTGCCCCCTCCGGCCCTCTCCTCTTCCCCTCTGCCCCCTCCAGCTCTCTCCTGTTCCCCTCTGCCCCTCCAGCTCTCGCCTGTCCCTTTTCCGCTCCTCTCCTCTGACCCCCTGGTACCTCTGCCTCTTGTCTCACCCCCCTCTGCCCTCTGGCACCTCCCTTCTCCAGGCCCCTGGCCCTATGTTCCCCTCTGCCCCTCCAGCTCTCTCCTGTTCCTACTCTGCCCCTGGCCTCAGTCTCTACCCAGTCAGTCTCTATGGTCATGCAGAATAGGTCTCTACCCAGTCAGTCTCTATGATCATGCTGAATAGGTCTCTAATTAGCCAGTCAGTCTCTATGATCATGCTGAATAGGTCTCTAGTTAGCCAGTCAGTCTCTATGATCATGCTTAAAAGGTCTCTAATTAGCCAGTTAGTCTATATGGTCATGCTGAATAGATATCTACTCAGTCAGTCTCTATGGTCATGCTGAATAGGTCTCTAATTAGCCAGTCAGTCTCTATGATCATGCTGAATAGATATCGAATTAGTCAGTCAGTCTCTATGATCATGCTGAATAGGTCTCTAATTAGCCAGTCAGTCTCTATGATCATGCTGAATAGGTCTCTAATTAGCCAGTCAGTCTCTATGATCATGCTGAATAGGTCTCTAATTGGCCAGTCAGTCTCTATGATCATGCTGAATAGGTCTCTAATTGGCCAGTCAGTCTCTATGATCATGCTGAATAGGTCTCTAATTGGCCAGTCAGTCTCTATGATCATGCTGAATAGGTCTCTAATTAGCCAGTCAGTCTCTATGATCATGCTGAATAGGTCTCTAATTAGCCAGTCAGTCTCTATGATCATGCTGAATAGGTCTCTAATTGGCCAGTCAGTCTCTATGATCATGCTGAATAGGTCTCTAATTAGCCAGTCAGTCTCTATGATCATGCTGAATAGGTCTCTAATTGGCCAGTCAGTCTCTATGATCATGCTGAATAGGTCTCTAATTAGCCAGTCAGTCTCTATGATCATGCTGAATAGGTCTCTAATTAGCCAGTCAGTCTTTATGATCATGCTGAATAGGTCTCTAATTAGCCAGTCAGTCTCTAGGATCATGCTGTATAGGTCTCTAATTAGCCAGTCAGTCTCTATGATCATGCTGAATAGGTCTCTAATTGGCCAGTCAGTCTCTATGATCATGCTGAATAGGTCTCTAATTAGCCAGTCAGTCTCTATGATCATGCTGAATAGGTCTCTAATTGGCCAGTCAGTCTCTATGGTCATGCTGAATAGGTCTCTAATTAGCCAGTCAGTCTCTATGATCATGCTGAATAAGTCTCTAATTAGCCAGTCAGTCTCTATGATCATGCTGAATAAGTCTCTAATTAGCCAGTCAGTCTCTATTATCATGCTGAATAGGTCTCTAATTAGCCAGTCAGTCTCTATGATCATGCTGAATAGGTCTCCACCCAGTCAGTCTCTATGATCATGCTGAATAGGTCTCTAATTAGCCAGTCAGTCTCTATGGTCATGCTGAATAGGTCTCTAATTAGCCAGTCAGTCTCTATGGTCATGCTGAATAGGTCTTTAATTAGCCCGTCTAACTGCTCACTGTGTTTACATTCACCAGGTGATTTGAAGCTTTTAAATCAGCCCATAAGTAACCACGTTATTATAATACTGTGACGTGTGAAGGTTTTTTTTATTGTCCTGTCTGTATATAACCAATATTAAGGGATGTTAGCTTCACGTTGGCCTTGTCTCACACAGGATAAAGATCTTCATTGGTGAGACATCAGACACAGATCAGGTCGGAAGAGTCCCCTGGCTCAGTTAGGCAGGATGGCCCAGTCACTTTTAATGCCTTTCTATACAGAGTTGGCCTCCTTTCTGACAAGGGAGTGTGTGTGTGTGTGTGTGTGTGTGTGTGTGTGTGTGTGTGTGTGTGTGTGTGTGTGTGTGTGCGTGAAGCCTTGCTGCCATACCATGCATGCATACACACTTGCATCTGTTAGCAGACTGGGACAAAATTCAACCCTGGCATTTCAGCCAACCTTGTCACAACACAACTGATTGGCTCAAACACATTAAGAAGGAAATACATTTGACAAATTAACTTTTAACAAGGCACACCTGTTAATTGAAATGGATTCCAGGTGACTACCTCATGAAGCTGGTTGAGAGAATACAAGAGTGTGCAAAGCTGTCATAAAGGCAAAGGGTGGCTAATCTCAAATATAAAATATATGATTTGTTTAACACTTTTTGGTTACTACATGATTCCATATGTGGTATTTCATAGTGTTGATGTTGTCACTATTATTCTATAATGTAGAAAACAGTAAAAATAAAGAAAAACCCTTGAATGAGTAGGTGTGTCCAAACGTTTGACTGGTACTGTATATATATATACATACTACCGTTCAAAGTTTTGAGGTCACTTGGAAATGTCCTTGTTTTTGAAAGAAAAGCTAATTTTTTTGGTCCATTAAAATAACATCAAATTGATCAGAAATACAGTGTAGACATTGTTAATGTTGTAAATGACTACTGTAGCTGGAAACTGCAGATTTTTTAATGGAATATCTACATAGACGTACAGAGGCCCATTATCAGCAACCATCACTCCTGACGTACAGAGGGCCCATTAAAGTATTAACAGGTTATTAACAGGTTATTAACAGGTTATTAACAGGTTATTAACAGTGGTTATTAGCATCAGCATTTGTGGATTTGATTACAGGCTCAAAATGACCAGAAACAAAGACCTTTCTTCTGAAACTTTTCAGTCTATTCTTGTTCTGAGAAATGAAGGCTATTCCATGCTAGAAATTGCCAAGAAACTGAAGATCTCGTACAATGCTGTGTACTACTCCCTTCACAGAACAACACAAACTGTCTCTAACCAGAATAGAAAGAGGAGTGGGAGGCCCCGGTGCACAACTGAGCAAGAGGACAAGTGCATTAGAGTGTCTAGTTTGAGAAACAGACGCCTCACAAGTCCTCAACTGGCAGCTTCATTAAATAGTACCCAGAAAACACCAGTCTCAACGTCAACAGTGAAGAGGTGACTCCGGGATACTGGCCTTCTAGGCAGAGTTCCTCTGTCCAGTCTCAACGTCAACAGTGAAGAGGTGACTCCGGGATGCTGGCCTTCTAGGCAGAGTTCCTCTGTCCAGTCTCAACGTCAACAGTGAAGAGGTGACTCCGGGATGCTGGCCTTCTAGGCAGAGTTCCTCTGTCCAGTCTCAACGTCAACAGTGAGAGGCGACTCCGGGATACTGGCCTTCTAGGCAGAGTTGCAAAGAAAAAGCCACATCTCAGACTGGCCAATAAACATAAAAGATTAAGATGGGCAAAAGAACAGACACTGGACAGAGGAACTCTGAAAATCGGGCTGGCCGCGTCCATTATTATTATTCTTTATATACATTATTGAGGTCAATTTGGACCAGCCAATCCCATTATTAAGAGATGGTCCGGCCCTTCTGGCATTTGCCAGAATTGCCAGACGGCTAATCCTACCGTGACTAAGGCCTGTGGTCTCCGGGGCTTGCGTCTTGAACGAACGGGGCCACGGGGAAGAGAGGAGTCGCTAACTGGGTCATATCTGATGTGAGGCAGCTGAGTCACACAATCAGAGATAACGTCTGCCTCCACAGCTTACATGCAGGGCTGGGGGAGGGAGGAGAAGAAGAAGGGAGAGGGAGGGAGGGAGGGAGGAGAGCTGGACGGAGACAAGGAGATGGAGGGACGACGAGGAGAGCTGGAGGGAGATAGAGACAGAGTGACGAAGAGGAGAGCTGGAGGGAGACAGAGATAGAGGGACGAAGAGGAGAGCTGGAGGGAGGGAGAGCGAGTAAGGAAGGTCAGAAGAGGAGTGAAAGTTAGTATGAACTATGAACTGTGGGACTCATTATAAAGAGATAAACTACTCTCTCTGCTCAATTAACAGAGCCCTCTGGCTCTCTGCTGATTCCCTAATGTACACAAACTGGACTGCAGTGTAGTGCGGTGTCTCACACAGCCCCCTTTGCCCTTATAACAGTTTTGCTTCCATCCCTCTCCTTGCCCCTACCTGGGCTCGAACCAGGGACCAACAACTGACACCCACGAAGCATCTTCACCCATCGCTCCACAAAAGCCACGGTCCTTGAAGAGCAAGGGAAACCACTACTTCAAGGTCTCAGAGATAGTGACGCCACCGATTGAAACGCTACTAGCGCGCAGCCCGCTAACTAGCTAGCCATTTGACACCGGTTACACCCTATATAGTACACTACTTTTTATCAGAGAAATATGGCCCAAAAACAAATAAAGAAACATGTCAAATTAATGAAAAGAATAGTGCACTATATAGGGAATAGTGTGACATTTGGGAAGTAGCCTGTGTAGGGCTAGGGGAGAACAGGCCTCAGATCAGAGGGATGTTG
>NC_056433.1:87604625-87637232 GCF_018296145.1 Oncorhynchus tshawytscha
CTCACTCTCTGTCTATCTACTGTCACAACTCACTCTCTGTCTATTGTCACAACTCACTCTCTGTCTATTGTCACAACTCACTCTCTGTCTATCTACTGTCACAATTCACTCTCTGTCTATCTACTGTCACAATTCACTCTCTGTCTATCTACTGTCACAACTCACTCTCTGTCTATCTACTGTCACAATTCACTCTCTGTCTGTCTATTGTCACAACTCACTCTCTGTCTATCTACTGTCACAACGGTTGTGTTCAGACCCAAGCCAGGACAAACCAGGACACCTCGCTGAATTATTGAAATGGTTGAGGTGCTCTGCATTATTTAATATAAGTGATGATGATACTTGACTATCTTCTGTGTAAGTGTACAGCCACTCTGAAATGTACTTTTGTGTCTTGGGTTAATATTTTAACGTGTCAAATCTCAACGAGTATTTTTTGTTGTTGTTGTTGTAGAAAATTGAATTTGATCGTAAAATATTAACCCATTATTGTTGATATTTTAAATTTGATCACAATCAGTATTTTTCAGAGATTTTTTTTAAATACCAAGAACTCAGAACTCAGTTGAAGGTTCATGCTGGACGTCATTCATAACTTCACATAACTTTTGAACAGTCTTCAGAGCCTCTCCTCTTGTCCCGTTCTGTTCTGTAGTCTTTGTTTGAAGAGAAGAGTGGTTAGAGAATAGAGACTGTGAACCTGATAATGTAAAGCTGGAAGAAACCTCATCATTTATAAGACAACACCACACATAAAATATTCATCAAGAATCTTGGAAGAGTTTCAAAATGTCCCAGCTAGCTACAGTAGCTACAGTAGGGGAGAGAGAGAGGAGCTAGCTACAGTAGCTACTGTAAGGACAGTGAGAGCAGCTAGCTACAGTAGCTACTGTAAGGACAGAGAGAGAGGAACTAGCTACTGTAGCTACTGTAAGGACAGACAGCGAGAGCAGCTAGCTACTGTAAGGGGAGACAGCGAGTGCAGCTAGCTACTGTAAGGACAGACAGCGAGTGCAGATAGCTACTGTAAGGACAGACTGCGAGTGCAGATAGCTACTGTAAGGACAGACAGAGAGAGCAGCTAGCTACTGTAAGGACAGACTGCGAGTGCAGCTAGCTACTGTAAGGACAGACAGAGAGAGCAGCTAGCTACTGGAAGGACAGACAGAGAGTGCAGCTAGCTACTGTAAGGACAGACAGAGAGAGCAGCTAGCTACTGTAAGGACAGACAGAGAGAGCAGCTAGCTACTGTAAGGACAGACAGAGAGAGCAGCTAGCTACTGTAACGACAGACAGAGAGAGCAGCTAGCTACTGTGAGGACAGACAGAGAGAGCAGCTAGCTACTGTAACGACAGACAGAGAGAGCAGCTAGCTACTGTAACGACAGAGAGAGCAGCTAGCTACTGTAACGACAGACAGAGAGAGCAGCTAGCTACTGTAACGACAGACAGAGAGAGCAGCTAGCTGTAGCTACTTTGTCAGAGGAAGGTAGGAGCGAGTCAGAGGAACATTAACCGAGGTAATTGGGTCAGAGGAAAAGTTTGAGCCCACAGAGGCGTGCTCTAATGCCGATGTGTGTATTTCTTTAAAAGACAATGAAAGATCCCTCCCAAGTTAATGTATTAAATGGGCTTGTTTCTTTCAAACAGCTTTGTGTCCTAGATACTCTGGTTGACTGCATTTGCATAATACTCAGTTAGTCAGTTAGTCGCCCTCGGCAAACTCTGAGTGACTTTTCTTTCAGATGTAGATGATGTTACTTGTGTGTGTCATAACATTACTAGTGGAATGTTTTAACCTCTAGGTCGCCTTGACGTATCTCCCATCACCCTCGAAACTCCTCCCTCTCTACTCCTCCCTCCCTACTCCTCTCTCCCTACTCCTCTCTCCCTACTCCTCCCTCCCTACTCCTCTCTCCCTACTCCTCCCTCCCTACTCCTCTCTCCCTACTCCTCCTCCCTACTCCTCTCTCCCTACTCCTCTTTCCTACTCCTCTCTCCCTACTCCTCCCTCCCTACTCCTCTCTCCCTACTCCTCCTCCTACTCCCTCTCCCTACTCCTCCCTCCCTACTCCTCTCTCCCTCTCCACCCTCCCTACTCCACCCTCCCTACTCCTCTCTCCCTACTCCTCCCTCCCCACTCCTCTCTCCCTACTCCTATCCCTACTTCTCCTCCCTACTCCTCTCTCCCTACTTCTCTCTCCCTACTCCTCCCTCCCTATTCCTATCCCTACTCCTCCCCTCTCTACTCCTCTCTCCCTACTCATCTCTCTACTGCTCCCTCTCTATTCCTCTCCCCCTACTCCTCTCTCCTTACTCCTCCTCCCTACTCCTCTCTCCCACTGTCCCTCTCCCTAGTCCTCATCTCCCTCATCTCCACTGTCTCTCCCTATCTCCTTTCTCTACTCCTCTCTCCCATCTGTCCCATCTCCACTATCTCATCTCCTTCTCATCTCCACTGTCCCATCTCCTTCTCATCTCCACTGTCCCATCTCCTTCTCATCTCCACTGTCTCATCTCCTTCTCATCTCCACTGTCCCATCTCCTTCTCATCTCCACTGTCCCATCTCCTTCTCATCTCCACTGTCCCATCTCCTTCTCATCTCCTTCTCATCTCCACTGTCCCATCTCCTTCTCATCTCCACTGTCCCATCTCCTGCTCAACTCCACTGTCCCATCTCCTTCTCATCTCCACTGTTCCATCTCCTTCTCATCTCCACTGTCCCATCTCCTTCTCATCTCCCTTCTCATCTCCACTGTCCCATCTCCTTCTCATCTCCACTGTCCCATCTCCTTCTCATCTCCTTCTCATCTCCACTGTCCCATCTCCTTCTCATCTCCTTCTCATCTCCACTGTCCCATCTCCTTCTCATCTCCACTGTCCCATCTCCTTCTCATCTCCACTGTCCCATCTCCTTCTCATCTCCTTCTCATCTCCACTGTCCCATCTCCTTCTCATCTCCACTGCCCCATCTCATTCTCATCTCCACTGTCCCATCTCATTCTCATCTCCACTGTCCCATCTCCTTCTCATCTCCACTGTCCCATCTCATCTTCTCATCTCCTTCTCATCTCCACTGTCCCCTCTCCTTCTCATCTCCACTGTCCCATCTCCTTTTCATCTCCACTGTCTCGTCTCCACTGTCCCATCTCCTTCTCATCTCCACTGTCTCATCTCCTTTTCATCTCCACTGTCCCATCTCCTTTTCATCTCCACTGTCCCATCTCCTTCTCATCTCCACTGTCTCATCGCCACTGTCCCATCTCCTTCTCATCTCCACTGTTCCATCTCCTTCTCAACTCCACTGTCCCATCTCCTTCTCAACTCCTCTGTCCCATATCCTTCTCATCTCCACTGTCCCATCTCCTTCTCATCTCCACTGTCCCATCTCCTTCTCATCTCCTTCTCATCTCCACTGTCCCATCTCCTTCTCATCTCCTTCTCATCTTCTTCTCATCTCCACTGTCCCATCTCCTTCTCATCTCCTTCTCATCTCCACTGTCCCATCTCCTCCTCATCTCCACTGTCCCATCTCCTTCTCATCGCCACTGTCCCATCTCCTTCTCACCTCCACTGTCCCATCTCCTTCTCATCTCCACTGTTCCATCTCCTTCTCAACTCCACTGTCCCATCTCCTTCTCAACTCCTCTGTCCCATATCCTTCTCATCTCCACTGTCCCATCCCCTTCTCAACTCCACTGTCCCATCTCCTTCTCAACTCCACTGTCCCATCTCATTCTCATCTCCTTCTCATCTCCACTGTCCCATCTCCTTCTCATCTCCACTGTCCCATCTCCTTCTCATCTCCACTGTTCCTTCTCAACTCGACTTCTCAACTCAACTTATTCATTCTGCTCCAGAATGAACCAAAAACACTGTTGCTTTACCAGTCAGGAAACGTATGGCTTTGTTCCAAATACAAAACCTACATTTCCACAACTTCCAAGGAACCAATATGCCAGTTGGGTATTTTTCCACTCGAGTATGTGAGTGGGAGCGAGGAGCGGAGCATGCCCAATTTGACTGGAGCGTCGGAGTGAGTTTCCCAAAGACTGGAGCATCAGAGTGAGTTATTTAGAGGCTGTAGCGTCAGAGTGAGTTATTTAGAGGCTGTAGCGTCAGAGTGAGTTATTTAAAGGCTGGAGCGTAAGAGTGAGTTTTCCAAAGGCTGGAGCGTCAGAGTGAGTTATTTAAAGGCTGGAGCGTCAGAGTGAGTTTCTCAAAGGGGCGGCAGGGTAGCCTAGTGGTTAGAGAGTTGGACTAGTAACCGAAAGGTTGCAAGTTCAAATCCCGAGCTGACAAGGTACAAATCTGTCGTTCTGCCCCTGAACAGGCAGTTAACCCACTGTTCCTAGGCCGTCATTGAAAATAAGAATTTGTTCTTAACTGACTTGCCTAGTTAAATAAAGGTAAAAAAATAAATAAAAAGGCTGGAGCGTCAGAGTGAGTTATTTAAAGGCTGGAGCGTCAGAGTGAGTTTCTCAAAGGCTGGAGCATCAGAGTGAGTTATTTAAAGGATGGAGTGTCATAGTGAGTTTCCCAAAGGCTGGAGCGTCAGAGTGAGTTATTTAGAGGCGTCAGAGTGAGTTATTTAGAGGCTGGAGCGTCAGAGTGAGTTTTAGAGGCTGGAGCGTCAGAGTGAGTTATTTAGATGCTGGAGCGTAAGAGTGAGTTATTTAGAGGCTGGAGCGTCAGAGTGAGTTATTTAGAGGCTGTACTGTCAGAGTGAGTTATTTAAAGTCTGGAGCGTCGGCCTTCTCGCCCGCTCCAATTTTGCTCCAGTAGCACTTACCTCACTTCAGGAGCTCAGGGCGCCCAGCCCAGCATGCATCTGTGGTCTACTTGTGTACTGCTATAGCCCCTTGCTTTAGCTACTGTCATGGAGTTCACTACATATTTTCGTAAAGAAACTGATGAAACACACAGGTGCAAAATCAACGTGCCTTACAAAGATGAAGAGGGCCAAGAGAAAGAGAGGGAGTGTGGTGATGTAGTGTCCACTACTAAAGAAGAGAGGGAGTGTGGTGATGTAGTGTCCACTATTAATGAAGAGAGGGAGTGTGGTGATGTAGTGTCCACTACTAATGAAGAGAGGGAGTGTGGTGATGTAGTGTCCACTACTAATGAAGAGAGGGAGTGTGGTGATGTAGTGTCCACTACTAATGAAGAGAGGGAGTGTGGTGATGTAGTGTCCACTACTAAAAAGAGAGGGAGTGTGGTGATGTAGTGTCCACTACTAAAAGAGAGGGAGTGTGGTGATGTAGTGTCCACTACTAAAGAAGAGAGGGAGACACATATCCTGGCATGATTGTAGTGTCCACAACTAAAGAAGAGATGTAGCTGTGGTGATGTCATTGTCCAAAATTTAAAACAAAGATCGGATCTCTTAAAGGGAGTGTATTATTTATAAATTGGCTATGATATTACCTCTTTGGTGTTATAATTTTTGTTATTTTGTCCACTACTAAAGAAGAGATGTAGTGTCTGTAGTGTGGCCTGATGGATGTTTATGTCCTCAACTAAAGAAAGGGTAGAGGGCCTGTGTGGTGATGAAGTACCAAGTGGTGGTGATGAATACAAAAGACACTGTAATGGTCCACCTGTAGTGGTCTTATGTACAACATTTGAAGTGGTATAGATTTAGCAGCCATATTCTTTGAGTGTGGTGATTGTCCTTAGTGTCTTTGTTCCTGTGATGTAGTGTGACACAAGTAAAGAAGAGAGGGAGTGTGGTGATGTACGTTTGTTCATTAAACATGGTGATGCTGCATTTTGTCCACTTCACACCTAGAAAAGAAGAGACTCAAAGTAGTGTGGTGATCAGAGTAAACAGCCTCTGATTGAGTGATGTAGTGTCCACAACTACAATCCCAATACACCACCAAAACCCCAAGACAAACACACCACAATACAAAAAAGACACCCTGGCCTGAATGTGAAGAAAAACACAAAATACTTAGTGGGGTGACTGAATTACTAGACGATTCTTACCCAGACGCACTGTTGTCTAAATTGATGGGTCATGTGAAAGAAATGTTATAACCACTGTTGTCTAGACATGTACACATAGATGGCTGAAATCACCCCCAGACACATCTAGCTAAAATGTAATCATCTGGCTTAAGTGGAGTCTTTTGTTTGGTAGATAGCTAAACAATGAACCGGGGTCGTACCAATACAAACTATTGTCAAGCTGTAATGAAGAGGGAGCTAAAGCTTAATGGTTCAATGTTAGTAGCTCCAGGCTAACTAAATGCAAATGGGATTTCTGATTATATTCCTACATATCTAAAGAACCATAGGCTATAACTAGCAATGAAAAGACTGATTATATTCCTACACATATCAAGCATGATCTAACAGTAGGCTTTTAATTGCAATGAGAATACATTTCTGACTAAATTCTAAGTCTAATATCTGGAAATGTAGCTGTATACATGGATGGACCAACATGGCTCAAGTCATTCATCCCACTGACCGTGTGCAGATTGTAGCCTTTCATAAACTGATCTGTTGATTCAATCAATGTTGAAGGAAACATTGCTAAAAATGTAATATTTCTTTGTCTTTCATTGCGTTGTATTATTTATAATATTAGCTATGACAGAAACATGCAC
Organism: Oncorhynchus tshawytscha; assembly: GCF_018296145.1. Classification (NCBI taxonomy): domain Eukaryota; kingdom Metazoa; phylum Chordata; class Actinopteri; order Salmoniformes; family Salmonidae; genus Oncorhynchus; species Oncorhynchus tshawytscha. Next base: position 87,611,247 of record NC_056433.1, read on the forward strand.
ATAGAACCAACCAAACTCATTTCAAGCATGTCCAGCCCATTCATATCTTATGCCAATTTTTGGGGTTATTCCTTCCCCAAACCTAGATCTACACTCGTAATTTAAATGTTTTATTCGTAATTACAGATGGGGAAAAAAATGTTTTTTTCAAATGCCTGTAAAGTAGTGACGTGTGTTTCCATACGCTTCCTGAAACAGATCGTAGCCTAGTGAGGCTTCACAGTTTACTGAAGGCTATAGCCTTTTTAATAGAATTGTCTAATAATATCCTAAATAAATAATTGTAGGTCCTTCTGGGCTTCCTGTCTGTCTCCTCTTTAGAGATGTTTATGCTGTTTAATATGACATGGAGCCTATTTGCTGGCCTCACTACACTCTTTTTCATGTTGTTTATTCAAATATATTAAATTCAAAATCATATGGTTTGATTTCAATACTTGTCCCCAGTAAACCTGGCCCCCAGGTAAACCAAAAAGCCCCCAGGTAAACCAAAATGGTCCCCTAAACCTGGTCCCCAGGTAAACTGGTGTTTTCAAAATTTGAATAAAAAAGACACTGTAATAAGGCATTTATAACCCTCCACCTGTATTTGGTCTTATGTAGAAAGTAAAAATTAACCCCAAGTAAACCAAATGGCCCCAAAACCAAAATATTTAGGCAACCATATGGCCCCCAGTTTGTCGTGGGTGATTGTAAACCAAAATGGCCCCCAGGTAAAACCAAAATGGTTCCTGTAAACTCAAAATGTGTTAGTTTACACCAGTATAGATGGCTGTTTCTTGTCCTTAGATGTCCTTGTTCCTGTGTTGTGTTATGCTTAGTTTCTCACCTGTTTTAGTTAATTCTGATATATATTTTTCTACTGTCCTCCCTCCCTTCTCCTTTTTCCCTGCTCTCTGCTGTTAGTTTTACACCAGAATATGGCTGCAGTGCAGGGTCTCTCAGTGACAGAGAGTGGCAGCCCGTTCTCTTTGTTTGGCTCAGTGAAGTGATCCCCCCATCCTTGTGTGGGAGCTCGTTTGTCCACTCTTTGAGATCATGCCATGCCAGCCCAGCTGAGGCTCCTACACGCTGCGGCATTTGACCCCAGGAATGAGTAGAGGTCCTCACTGACATACACACGCACACAAAACCACTTACTTGAATCACCACACATGCACTAACTTTACTCAAAGAACATGCATGCACTAACTTGGTTCCAATCACACACACACGATACAACACACTGCACAGTCACATTGAGAAACACACACTGACACCCATAGGCACTCACTTGACCCCTCTCTTGACCTACGATAACCCACACTAGCTACAACCATACACACACACAAAACACACACACAGACACAAACACACACTCACCAATACAAACACCACACACAACACACCCTGGCCTGACCCACATACATGAAGAAAACACAAAATACTTAGACCAGGGCGTGACTGGATTACCTACATGATTCTTCCCCAGACGCACTGTTGTCTAAATTGATGGGTCATGTGAAAGAAATGTTATAACCACTCTGTCTAGACATGTACACATAGATGGCTGAAATCACCCCCAGACACATCTAGCTAAGTGGAGGGGTCATGTAATCATCTGGCGAAGTGGAGTCTTTTTTTTTAGACATGTAGCTCTCCTCTCCTCCCTAGCTAAACAATGAACATCCACACACAACATGGCAGTAACTACCAATCAAACTGTATCTGTCACAGCTGTAGTATGAATCCAGCTAAAGCTTAATCTCTCCCCTCAGGTTCAATGTTAGCTAGCTAGACTACAATTCCTATCCAATGCAAATCCTAGATTCTATTCCCCGCATATCTTACGCATAGAGCTATCTAACTCCCCTCTATAACTAGCAATGCAAATGGATTTCTGACTTCCCCTCTCCATATCATCTCTATAGCTATCTAACAGTCTCCCTCTCTTTAGCCTTGCAATGAGAATTGATCCTTCTCTTCTAGAATCCCTCCCTCATCCCTCTCCCTCTCTCCTCTATCCCTCCTCGACTATCCTTTCTCCTCTGTCCCTCAACCTGGCGTCCCAAGTCTTCTCCTCTGTCCCTCTCTCCTCTCCCTATCAACTTCTCTAAATCCCGTCTAATATCCTTAGCTGTATACATGATGGACCAACATGGCGTCAAGTCATTCCGGTTCCCACTTTCTCCCTTTCTCCTACTGATCTGTTGATTCAGGGCATCAATGTTGAAGAGAAACATTGCTAAAATCTATGTAATATTTCTCGACGGCTAACGTTCCTGTCCTTCATAAAAAAGCTCCTCCCCTCCTAGGATTATCAATCTCTACATCCTAGACAGAAACATAAACTAGAAAAGCCCCTCAGGTAGAAAACCGGCATCTCCCTCGAATCCTCTCCTTTCCCCTCCCCTCTCCTCTCATCCCTCTCTCCTCGACTCTCTCCAGAACCTAATCCAAACTAAATGTTTCTCCTCTCGGCATCTCTCCTCGACCAAATGTCCAGCCCATTCATTATCTCAGCCAATCATGGCTAGCAGGGAAGGTTCTCCCTGTGCATCACAGATCTACACTCCTAATTTAAATCTTTTAATCCACTCTCCTTCATCCCTCTCTCCCTATCCTCTCTCCTCATTTTCAGGTAAACCAAAAGTAGTGGCCCCTTTCCATACGCTTCCTGAAATGACTACTCTCCTCAGGTAGCCTAGTGAGGCTTCCTTACTGAAGGCTATGGCCTTAATAGAATTCTCTAATAATATCCTAAATAAATAATATCCCTCTTGGTCCTGTCACTAATTAGATGATATTCCTTAGGCTTCCTCTCTCTGACTATCCTCATCCCTCTCCTCTCTTATCCTCTCTCCATCCCTCTCTTCTCCTCCTTGAAATGACGTTCCCTCACTACCTCTTTTTCATGTTGTTTATTCAAATATATTAAATTCAAAATCCCTGGTCCCTAGGTCCTTTCCAAAATTCCCTCCTAGAAACCAAATGGCCCCAGGTAAACCTCGGTCCCTCCTGACAAATCCCCCAGGTAAACCTCCCCAGGTATCCTCTCTCCTCCTCCTCTCCTCCCAGGTAATCCCCTCCTTCCCCCCTCTCCCTAAACCATCCCTCTGCCCCCCCTCTCCCAAAATGGCTCCCAGGTGACTCAAAATGGCCCCCAGGTCCAAAATGGCCCTCTCATCCAAAATGGCCTAGAAACATTTGTCCTCTCTCCTCGACTCAAACACAAAATGGTCTCAGGTAAACGTCACCTCTCTAAACAAACTATCCTCCAGGCCCCTCCTCTCCCCGACATCCCTCTAACTCTTCTCCTAATTTCAGGTCGAATCCTCAAAATGGCCTCCTCGGTCCTCTCTCTCCTATTCTCCTATCCTCTCTCCTCCTCTCTCTCCTCTATCCTCTCCTGGACTAGGTAAACTATGGCTCTCCTCACATGGCCTCTCAGGTGACAAATGCTCTCATCCCCCACTATCCCTCTAGGTAATCCTCTCTCCTCCTTATCTCCTCTCATCCCTCTGGCCATTATTATAGTCTCCTGTATCCCCTTCTCCTCTCATCCTCTCTGAGGAAGGAGCTCTCTCGATGGTTCCCATTGAATCCTGTATCCTCTCACTCCCTGTTCTCTTTATCCTCACTCGACTTTCTCTCCTCTCTCCAGTCGACTAATTCTGATATATATCGACTATCCTTCCCTCTCGTCCCTCTCTCCTCCTCCTCCTCCTCCCTTCTCCTCTTCCCTCCCTCGACTAGCTCTGCTCTCTCCTCTGGGCAGTCCCTCTCGTGCTCCACCCTCTCTCCTCGACTCCTTCCTCTCATCTCTCTCCTATCTCTCTCCTCTCATCCTTCTCTCCAGACTATCCAGCCCGTCTTCTCTTCTCAGTGATCCTTTCTCCCTCGACTATCCTTTCCCCTCATCCCTCTCCTCTCTCCCTCTCTCCTCTCATCTCCTCTCTCTCATTCCTCTCACCTCCTTCCTCTCTCCTCTCATCCTTCTCTTCCTCCTTTCCCTCGTCCATCCTCTCTCTCATCCTTCTCTCCTATCCTCTCTCCTCTCATCCCTCTGCTCGACTATCTCTCCTGCTTCTCCCTCCCTCCTACCCCTCTCCATCACTCTCACACAGACTATCCTCTCTCCTCTCTTCCCTCTCCACGACATCCTCTCTCCTCTCACACTCTCTCCTCTCATCCCTCTCTCACCTCGACACACCTCTCATCCCTCCTCCTCGACTCCTCTCTCCCACACACTCCTCTCATCCCTCTCCACCTCGACTTCCTCTCACACCTCACCTCTCCTCCCTCCACTCTCCACCTCTATCCTCTCTCCTCACCTCTCCATCCTCTCTCCTCCCACACCTCATATCCACTCGACACTCTCCCTCTCCACACACTCTCTCCCACTATCCTCCTCTCCCACTGACTATCCTCCTCTCATCCCACTCCAGACTATCCTCTCTCCTCTCTCCCTCTCTCTCCTCTCTCACTCACTACTCTCTCCTCGACTATCCTCTCACACTCAACTATCCTCCTCGTCCTCGACTCTCCTCTCTCCTCACACATCCTCTCCTCGACATCCTCTCTCCTCTCATCCTCTCTCCTAGACTATCGATAAATATAATAAATAGTAAAATAATGGATGATAATAATAATATAAATATGGGTAAAGAAAATATGTAAATGAACTCTCTTCTCGACTATCCCTCTCTCTCAGACTATCCTCTCTCCTCTCTCCTCTCTCCTCTCTCCTATCCTCCTCCTCCCTCATCCTCTCCCCCTCTCTCCCTCTCTCTCCTCCTCTCCCCTCTCCTAGACTATCCTCTCTCCTCTCATCCTCTCTCTCCCCTCCTCACTATCCTCCCCTCTCTCTCTCTCGACTATCCCTCTCTCCTCCACCCTCTCTCCTCTCTCTCCTCTCCTCCTCTCATCCCTCTCTCCCCCTCTCTCCTCTCCTCTCTCCCTCCTCCTCCATCCTCTCTCCTCCCTCCATCCCTCTCTCCCTCTCACTCTCCTCCTCCCTCCTCCTCCATCCTCCTCCCTCTCTCTCCTCGACTATCTCTCTCCTCTCTCTCCTCGACTATCCTCTCTCCTCCTCTCTCCTCCTATCCTCTCTCCTCTCCCTCTCCCTCCATCCCTCTCTCCCTATCCTCCCCTCTCTCCTCTCCTCCCTCCTCGACTATCCTCTCTCCTCTCATCCCCTCTCACCTCGACTATCCCTCTCTCCTCCTCTCTCTCTCTCTCAACTATCCCTCTCTCCCCTCGACTATCCTCTCTCCTCTCATCCCTAACTCTCTCGACTATCCTCTCTCCTCTCATCCCTCTCTCCTCGACTATCCTCTCTCTCGACTATCCTCTCTCCTCTCATCCCTCATCTCTCTCCTCATCTCTCTCCTCTCATCCTCTCTCCTCTCGATCCCTCTCTCCTCTCTCCTCTCTATCTCTCTCCTCTCTCCCTCCTCGACTATCTCTCTCCTCTCTCTATCCCTCTCTCCTCTCGTCCCTCTCTCCTTGACTATCCTCTCTCCTCGACTCTCCTCTCATCCCTCTCCTCTCATCCCCTCTCCTGACTATCCTCTCTCCTCGACTCTCCTCTCTCCTCTCATCCCTCTCTCCTAGACTATCCCCTCCTCTGATCCCTCTCTCCTCGACTATCCACTCTCTCATCCCTCTCTCCTCGACTCATCCCCTCTATCTCTCTAGACTATCCTCTCTCCTCTCATCCCTCTCTCCTCGACTATCCTCTCTCCTCTCATCCTCTCTCTCCCCTCTCATCCCTCTCTCCCGACTATCCTCCTCCTCTCATCCCTCTCTCCTCTCGTCCCTCTCTCCTCGACTATCCTCTCTCCTCATCCCTCTCTCTCGACCTCTCTCCTCTCATCCCCTCTCTCCTCTCCTCTCTCCTCTCGTCCCTCTCTCGACTATCTCTCATCCCCTCTCCTCGTCTATCCTCTCTCCTCATCCTTTCCTCTCTCCTCTCGTCCCTCTCTCCTCCGACTATCCTTTCTCCTCTCATCCCTCTCTCCTCTCATCCCTCTCTCCCTCTCTCTCTCTCCTCTCATTCCTCTCCTCGACTATCCTCTCTCCTCTCATCCTCTCTCCTCGACTATCCCCTCTCTCCTCTCTATCATCCTCGTCCCTGTCTCCCTCTTCGTCCCTCTCTCCTCTCGTCCTCTCTCTCCTATACTATCCTCTCTCCTCTCTATCCCTCTCTAGACTATCCTCTCTCCTCTTATCCCTCTCTCCTCGACTATCCTTTCTCCTCTCATCCCTCTCTCCTCGACTATCTCTCTCCTCTCATCCTCTCGTCCCTCTCTCCTCGACTATCCTCTCTCCTCTCATCCCTCTCTCCTAGACTATCCTCTCTATCCTTCTCCCTCTCGACTATCCTCCTCTATCCTCTCTCCTCGACTATCCTTTCTCCTCTCATCCCTCTCGACTATCCTCTCTCCTCTCTATCCTCTCTCCTCTCGTCCCTCTCTCCTCCTCTGACTATCCTCTCTCTCCTCGACTATCCTTCTCTCCTCTCATCCCTCTCTCCTCGACTATCCTCTCTCCTCTCATCCCTCTCTCTCGACTATCCTCTCTCTCGTCTCTCTCTCTCCTTGACTATCCTCTCTCCTCGACTATCTCTTCTCTCTCGTCCTCTCTCCTCGACTCTCCTCTCTCCTCTCATCCCTCTCTCCTCGACTATCCTCTCTCCTCGACTCGTCCTCTCTCCTTGACTATCATCCTCTCTCCTCTCTCCTCGACTATCCTTTCTCTCGTCCTCTCTCTCCTCGACCCTTTCTCCTCTATCCTCTCTCTCCTATCTCTCTCTCCTCTGATCCTTCTCTCCTAGACTATCCATCTCATCCCTCTCTCCTAGACTATCCCTCTCTCCTCTCATCCCTCTCACTCTCGACTATCCTCTCTCCTCTCATCTCTCTCTCCTCTCATCCCTTCTCCTCGTCTATCCTCTCCTCTCTCTCTCTCTCATCCTTCTCTCATCGATCTCTCTCTCGACTATCTCTCTCCTCTCATCCTCTCTCTCCTCGACTATCCTCTCTCCTCTCATCCCTCTCTCCTCGACTATCCTCTCTCCTCTCTCTCCTCGACTATCCTCTCTCCTCGACTATCCTCTCCTCCTCTCATCCCTCTCTCCTCCTCGACTATCCTCTCTCCCTCTCATCCCTCTCTCCTCTCGACTATCTCTCCTCCTCTATCCCTCTCTCCTCGACTATCTCTCCCTCTCCTCGACTATCCTCTCCTCCTCATCCCTCTCTCCTCGACTATCCTCTCTCCTCTATCTCCTCCTCTCATCCTCTCTCTCGACTATCCTCTCTCCTCTCATCCCTCTCTCCTCGACTATCCTCCTCTCTCATCCTCTCTCCTCTCATCCCTCTCTCCTCGACTATCCTCTCTCCTCTCATCCCTCTCTCCTCATCCTCTCTCTCTCTATCCCTCTCTCCTCGACTATCCTCTCTCCTCCTCTCATCCCTCTCTCTCTCCTCGACTATCCTCTCCTTCATCCTCTCTCTCGACTATCCTCTCTCCTCTCATCCCTCTCGACTATCCTCTCTCCTCTCATCCCTCTCTCTCCTCTCATCCTCTCTCCTCGACTATCCTCTCTCCTCTCATCCCTCTCTCCCTCATCCTCTCCTCTATCCTCTCTCCTCTCTCCCTCTCTCCTCTCATCCCTCTCTCCTCATCCCTCTCTCCTCCTCTCTCCTCGACTATCCTCTCTCCTCTCATCCTCTCTCCTCGACTATCCTCTCTCCTCTCTATCCTCTCTCTCTCATTTCATCCTTCTCTCCTCGACTATCCTTTCTCCTCTCATCCCTCTCCTCTCATCCCTCTCTCCTCTCATCTCTCTCTCCTCTCATTCCTCTCACCTCGACTATCCTTCTCCTCTCATCCTTCTCTCCTCGACTATCCTTTCTCCTCGTCTATCCTCTCATTTCATCCTTCTCTCTCGACTATCCTCTCTCCTCTCATCCCTCTCTCCTCGACTATCCTCTCTGCTCTCGTCCCTCTCTCCTCGTCTATCCTCTCTCCTCTCATCCCTCTCACCTAGACTATCCACTCTCCTCTCATCCCTCTCACCTCGACTATCCTCTCTCCTCTCATCTCTCTCTCCTCTCATCCCTCTCTCCTCGACTATCCTCTCTCCTCTCATCCCTCTCTCCTCGACTATCCTCTCTCCTCGACTATCCTCTCTCCTCTCATCCCTCTCACCTCGACTATCCTCTCTCCTCTCGACTATCCCTCTCTCCTCGACTATCCTCTCTCCTCTCATCCCTCTCACCTCTATCCTCTCTCCTCTCCTCCTCTCTCCTCGACTATCCTCTCTCCTCTCATCCCTCTCACCTCGACTATCCTCTCTCCTCTCATCCCTCTAACTAGACTATCCTCTCTCCTCTCATCCCTCTCTCCTCGACTATCCTCTCTCTCCTTCCTCTCATCCCTCTCCCTCACTATCCTCTCTCCTCTCATCCCTCTCATCCTCTCTCCTCTCCTCGACTATCCTCTCTCCTCTCATCCCCCTATCCTCTCTCCTCCTATCCTCTCTCCTCTCTATCCTCTCTCCTCGACTCTCATCCTCTCTCCTCGACTATCCTCTCTCCTCTCATCCCTCTCTCTCCTCGACTATCCTCTCTCCTCGTCTATCCTCCTCTCTCCTCTCATCCCTCTCTCCTCGTCTATCCTCTCTCCTCTCATCCCTCTCTCCTCGACTATCCTCTCTCCTCTCATCCCTCTCTCCTCGACTATCCCTCTCTCATTTCATCCCACATCTCTCTCTCCTCTCATCCCTCTCGTCCCTCTCTCCTCTCATCCCTCTCTCGACTCCTCCCTCTCCTCCTCTCTCTCCTTATCTCTTCTCATGAACATCGTCCCTCTCTGCTCTCATTCTCTCTCTCCTCTCGTCCTCTCTCCTCTCATCCCTCTCTCCTTCTCATCCCTCTCTCCTCTCGTCCCTCTCTCCTCTCTCCTCTCCTCTCTCCTCTCTCTCTCCCTCTCTCCTCTCTCTCTTGTCCTCCTCCTCTCAGCATCACAGCAGTGCTACTTCATTTTTGTGACATTGGATATGAGATTGAGGAGCAGGAGGAGAGGATGACTATCCTCTCTCTCTCAGGAGGAGAGGAAGATCCCTCCTATCCTCTCTCCTCTCATAGATCTCGGAAGCATTACTATCCTCTCTCCTCTCATGGCCTCGATGATCCTCTCTCCTTGTCCTCCCAAGGCAGTGTACTCAGGCTGACTCCTCCTCCTCGTGGTTTGGGTTCCGTGTCATCCCAGAATAGAAGGAAATGTTCCTCTCATAAAGTAACACAATAGATGGATCTTGAGGGGAGAAGAGATCCTCTCTCCTCGAACATCTATGATGTTTGTTTAAATCCATAATCATATCATTTAGTGATCGTCAGTATCATGACTTTCTACTCTTCTCTTGTATCCTCTTCCTCTCATCCCTCTCTCCTCGACTATCCTCTCTCATTTGTCCTTCTCTCCTCGACTATCCTCTCTCTTTAGTCCCTCTCTCCTCTGAGATGTCATCCCATTTCCTCTCATCCCTCTCTCCTCTGTCTTATCTCTTCTCATCCCTCTCTCCTCTGTCCCTCTGAGATGTCATCCCTTTCCTCTCGTCCCTCTCTCCTCTCATCCCTCTCTCTTCTCATCCCTCTCTCCTCTGGTCCCTCTCTCCTCTCGTTCCTCATTTATCCCTCTCTCCTCTCATCTCTTGTCCTCCTCCTCTCAGCATCACAGCAGTGCAGTACTTCATTTTTGTGACATTGGATATGAGTTGAGGAGCAGGAGGAGAGGATGAGAGGAGGATTTAGTTGAGGAGGGTGAGATGAGCCCTCATAGAAAGGAAGTTAAGAGATAGTTCGCATCGATGACAGCAATTTCCTTTGTCCTCCCAAGGCAGTGTACCAGGCTGACTCCACCACTCGCGTGGTTTGGGTTCCGTGTCACAGAATAGGGGAAATGTTCAACCAATAAAGTAACACAATAGATGGATCTTGAGGGGAAGAGAATGAACATCTATGATGTTTGTTTAAATCCATAATCAATATCATTTAGTGATCGTCAGTATCATGACTTTGTACTCTTTCTTGTCCCCTTCTCAAAACCACAACAAATGAATTGTGTCCTCAGGGTTTTAGTTGTGGAGTGAGATTCCTTGTCATCATTTAGTTGAGGGTGAGAGATGAGATGTCATCATTTAGTTGAGGGGGTGAGAGTGTCATCATTTAGTTGAGGGGGTGAGATGTGTCATCATTTAGTTGAGGGGTGAGAGTGTCATCATTTAGTTTGGGTGAGATGTGATCATTTAGTTGAGGGGTGAGATGTGATCATTTAGTTGAGGGTGAGTGTCATAATTTAGTTGGGGTGAGATATCATAATTTAGTTGGGGTGAGATATCATAATTTAGTTGAGGGTGAGATGTCATCATTTAGTTGAGGGGTGAGGTGTCATAATTTAGTTGGTTGTTGAGATGTCATCATTTAGTTGAGGGGTGAGATGTCATAATTTAGTTGGTTGTTGAGATGTCATCATTTAGTTGAGGGGGTGAGATGTCATAATTTAGTTGGGATGAGATGTCATCATTTAGTTGAGGGGTGAGATGTCATCATTTAGTTGGGTTGAGATGTCATCATTTAGTTGAGGGGTGAGATGTCATCATTTAGTTGAGGGGTTGAGATGTCATCATTTAGTTGAGGGGTGAGATGTCATCATTTAGTTGAGGGTTGAGATGTCATCATTTAGTTGAGGGGGATGAGATGTCATCATTTAGTTGAGGGGTGAGATGTCATCATTTAGTTGGTTGTTGAGATGTCATCATTTAGTTGAGGGTGAGATGTCATCATTTATTTGAGGGTGAGATGTCATCATTTAGTTGAGGGGTGAGATGTCATCATTTATTTGGGTTGAGATGTCATCATTTAGTTGAGGGGTGAGATGTCATCATTTCATTGGTTGTTGAGATGTCATCATTTAGTTGAGGGGTGAGATGCCATAAAAAGTAGTGTAGCAGAGCAGTATAATTTGTTTTGTTAGTTTTGTTGCTGCTGCAGTTTGGTTGTTCCTGAAAAACAACAACATCTACACTCCCGGTAGGCGTCTCAGCTTTCTACCAGGGCATCTAGTTATTTCATAGCCCACTGTAATCTAAACAATCTTCTTGAAATCCCAAAATATGTATTGTGGTCTTGGTTATTTGTTTTGTCTGCAGTTGTCTGGCTTTGTATTTTAATACTGCGAGGGGTGTGTGTGTGTGTGTGTGTGTGTGTGTGTGTGTGTGTGTGTGTGGTGTGTGTGTGGCTGTGTGTGGTGTGTGTGTGTGTGTGTGTGTGTGTGTGTGTGTGTGTGTGTGTGTGTGTGTGTGTGTGTGTGTGTGTGTGTGTGTGTCTGTGTGTTGTGTGTGTGTGTGTGTGTGTGTGTGTGTGTGTGTGTGTGTGTGTGTGTGTGTGTGTGTCTGTGTGTGTGTGTGTGTGTGTGTGTGTGTGTGTGTGTGTGTGTGTGTGTGTGTGTGTGTGTGTGTGTGTGTGTGTGTGTGTGTGTGTGTGTGTGTGTGTGTGTGTGTGTGTGTGTGTGTGTGTGTGTGTGTGTGTGTGTGTGTGTGTGTGTGTGTGTGTGTGTGTGTGTGTGTGTGTGTGTGTGTGTGTGTGTGTGTGTGTGTGTGTGTGTGTGTGTGTGTGTGTGTGTGTGTGTATGTGTGTGTGGGTGTGTATTACACTAGATTCTCTCTCGACTAACACAACATAGTGTTACAAAGTTTTGGTTTCCCACAAAAAAAGTTCCTCCTTTTGCAATGCTTCTTCATATGTGCAATGTTTGATTTCCGGCGAAGATCAAATTGAGCCGCAAGTCGATGTCTTTCATGTTGCTGGAATATCACGCAGTGTGAAAACAAAGAAGAGAGAGAGAGAGAGAGGGATATGAAGCATTCTGCCACTCATCACCCCCCATCCCCAAACAACAGCCTCTCTCTCCCTGTCACTACAAATACATTACAAAATCTATTATTTATGGAATAGAGTCAGGGACTCTTTAATCTTTTCCTTTTAACCAATTAAATAGTCTAACCATTGTAAGCTTCCCCCTACTCGCTGGGAACAGGCTCCTCTTCTTTTAAACAGCCCTTCTTCAAGTCTCCTTTTTGACTTCCGTGTAAAAAAATAAAAAACGAGGCTCTGCTTCTGAGGGTTAGAATGAAAGGAGAAAAAGAGAGTGTCTTTGTGTGTCAAGTATAATGAACTCTCCCTCCCTCCCGTCCTCCTGTCCTCCCTCCCTCCCGTCCTCCCTCCCTCCTGTCCTCCCTCCCCCTGTCCTCCCTCCCTCCTCCTCCCTCCCTCCTGTCCTCCCTCCCTCCTCCCTCCCTCCCTCCTGTCCTCCCTCCCTTCCTCCCGTCCTCCCTCCCTCCCATCCTCCCTCCCTTCCTCCTGTCCTCCCTCCCTCCCGTCCTCCCCTGTCCTCCCCGTCCGCCCATCCTCCCTCCCTCCCATCCTCCCTCCCTCCTGTCCTCCCTCCCTCCCTTCCTCCCGTCCACCCTCCCTCCCATCCTCCCTCCCTTCCTCCTGTCCTCCCTCCCTCCCGTCCGCCCATCCTCCCTCCCATCCCCCTCCCCCTCCCCCCGTCCTCCCTCCCACCCGTCCTCCCTCCCGCCTGTCCTCCCTCCCTCCCTTCCTCCCGTCCTCCATCCCTTCCTCCTTCCTCCCCCTGTCCTCCCTCCCTTCCTCCCGTCCTCCTCCCGTCCTCCCCCGTCCTCCCTCCCTCCTCCCGTCCTCGTCCTCCCCCTCCTTCCCCGTCCTCCCTCCTCCCTCCTGTCCCCTCCCTCCCTTCCTCCGTCCACCCTCCTCCCATCCTCCCTCCCTTCCTCCTGTCCTCCATCCTCCCTCCCTTCCTCCTGTCCTCCCTCCCTCCCGTCCGCCCATCCTCCCTCCCATCCCCCCTCCCCCTCCCCCGTCCTCCCTCCCTCCGTCCTCCCTCCCTCCCTGTCCTCCCTCCCTTCCTCCGTCCTCCCTCCCTTCCCCCTCCCTCCTCCTGTCCTCCCTCCCTTCCTCCGTCCTCCCTCCCGTCCTCCCCCGTCCTCCCTCCCTCCCTCCGTCCTCCGTCCTCCCTCCCTTCCTCCTGTCCTCCCTCCCTCCCCGTCCGCCCATCCTCCCTCCCATCCTCCTCCCGTCCGCCCATCCTCCCTCCCATCCTCCCTCCCTCCCTCCCGTTCTCCCCATCCTCCCCATCCTCCCTCCCTCCCGTCCTCCGTCCTCCCTCCTCCCTCCCTCCCGTCCTCCCTCCCTTCCTCCCGTCCTCCCCCCCCGTCCTCCCTCCCTCCCGTCCTCCCTCCTTCCTCCCTTCCTCCCGTCCTCCCCGTCCTCCCTCCCCCCGTCCTCCCTCCTTCCTCCCTCCCTCCCCCCCCCCCCCGTCCTCCCTCCCTCCCGTCCCTCCCCCCGTTCTCCCTCCCTCCCGCCCTCCCTCCCCCAGTCCTCCCTCCCCCCGTTCTCCCTCCCTCCCGCCCTCCCTCCCCCGTCCTCCCTCCCTCCCGTCCTCCCTCCCATCCTCCCTCCCCCTCCCGTCCTCCCTCCCGTCCTCCCTCCCTCCCGTCCTCCCTCCCTCCGTCCTCCCTCCCTCCCGTCCTCCCTCCCGTCCTCCCTCCCCCCGTCCTCCCCGTCCTCCCTCCTCCCGTCCTCCCCCGTCCTCCCTCCCCCGTCCTCCCTCCCCCCGTTCTCCCTCCCCCGTTCTCCCTCCCTCCCTCCCCGTCCGCTCCCTCCCTCCCCGTCCTCCCTCCGTCCTCCCTCCCTCCCGTCCTCCCTCCCTCCGTCCTCCCTCCCTCCCCATCCTCCCTCCCGTCCGCCCATCCTCCCTCCCATCCTCCCTCCTCCCTCCCGTTCTCCCCCATCCTCCCCATCCTCCCCCTCCCTCCCGTCCTCCGTCCTCCCTCCCTCCGTCCTCCCTCCCTTCCTCCCGTCCTCCCCCGTCCTCCTCCCTCCGTCCTCCTCCCTTCCTCCTTCCTCCCATCCTCCCCCGTCCTCCCTCCCTCCCGTCCTCCCTCCTTCCTCCCTCCCTCCCGTCCTCCCTCCCCCCGTTCTCCCTCCCTCCGCCCTCCCTCCCCAGTCCTCCCTCCCCCCGTTCTCCCTCCCTCCCGCCCTCCCTCCCCCCGTCCTCCCTCCCTCCCGTCCTCCCTCCCATCCTCCCTCCCTCCGTCCTCCCTCCCGTCCTCCCTCCCTCCCGTCCTCCCTCCCTCCCGTCCTCCCTCCCTCCGTCCTCCCTCCGTCCTCCCTCCCTCCCGTCCCCCCCGTCCTCCCTCCCTCCCGTCCTCCCCCCGTCCTCCCTCCCTCCCGTCCTCCCTCCCCCGTTCTTCCTCCCCCGTTCTCCCTCCCTCCCTCCCCGTCCCTCCCTCCCTCCCGTCCTCCCTCCCGTCCTCCCTCCCTCCCGTCCTCCCTCCCTCCCGTCCTCCCTCCCCTCCCCTCCCTCCTCCTCCCTCCGTCCTCCCTCCCTCCCGTCCTCCCTCCTGTCCTCCCTCCGTCCTCCCTCCCGTCCTCCCTCCCATCCTCCCTCCTTCCTCCTGTCCTCCCTCCTCCGTCCTCCCTCCCTCCCTCCCGTCCTCCCTCCCTCCCATCCTTCCTCCCGTCCTCCCTCCCGCCCATCCTCCCTCCCTCCCTCCCGTCCTCCCTCCCTCCCCGTCCGCTCCCTCCCTCCCCGTCCTCCCTCCCGTCCTCCCTCCCGTCCTCCCTCCCGTCCCCCCCCGTCCTCCCTCCCTCCCTCCCTCCCCGTCCGCTCCCTCCCTCCCCGTCCTCCCTCCCGTCCTCCCCCGTCCTCCCTCCCTCCCTCCCCGTCCGCTCCCTCCTCCCCGTCCTCCCTCCCTCCCGTCCTCCCCCCGTCCTCCCTCCCTCCCCGTCCGCTCCCTCCCTCCCCGTCCTCCCTCCCTCCCGTCCTCCCTCCCTCCCGTCCTCCCTCCGTCCTCCCTCCCCCCCGTCCTCCCTCCCTCCCGTCTTCCCTCCCTCCGTCCTCCCTCCCTCCCGTCCTCCTCCCTCCCGTCCTCCCTCCCGACCTCCCTCCCTCCGTCCTCCCCCCGTCCTCCCTCCGTCCTCCCTCCCGTCCGCTCCCTCCCCTCCCCGTCCTCCCTCCGTCCTCCCTCCCTCCGTCCTCCCTCCGTCCTCCCTCCGTCCTCCCCCCCGTCCTCCCTCCCGTCCTCCCTCCCTCCCGTCCGCTCCCTCCCTCCCCGTCCTCCCTCCCGTCCTCCCCCCTCCCGTCCTCCCTCCCGTCCTCCCTCCCGTCCTCCCTCCCTCCCGTCTTCCCTCCCTCCGTCCTCCCTCCCTCCCGTCCTCCCTCCCCGTCCTCCCTCCCTCCGTCCTCCCTCCCTCCCGTCCTCCCCCCGTCCTCCCTCCCGTCCTCCCTCCCTCCATCCGCTCCTCCCTCCCCGTCCTCCCTCCGTCCTCCCTCCCGTCCATGCTCCCTCCCTGCCCGTCCTCCCTCCCCGTCCTCCCTCCCGTAGCTCCCTCCTCCCCGTCCTCCCTCCCTCCCCGTCCTCCCTCCCCAGGTCCTCCCTAGAAGATCCATGCCCATCCTCCCAGCCTCCCGTCCTCCCTTGCTGTCCCTTATTATCCCGTCCTCCCTTGAAGCTCCCTCCCTCCCGTCCTCCCTCCCTCCCCGTCCTCCCTCCCCAGTTTATATCCCGTTGCCCATCCTCCCTCCCTCCCGTCCTCCCTCGTCCTCCCTCCCTCACTGTCTCCCTGTCCTCCCTTATCCATTCCCTCCCTCCCCGTCCTCCCTCCCTCCCCGTCCGTTCATATTGCATTGGAATAGAATAACTATTTGAAGAAGTGGTATTAAAATGGTGGTTCCTTCCATTCCTGCTCAGAAGGACACAAGGGAATGTTTGTTCTTTCTCTTTCATGCTTACTTTATGCAGCCATCCATCCCGGGCTAAAATAGTTGGAAAGTATTCGGTATCATTTCCAGCAGGGATAGAAGATGATGTCTGTTTGATTGCTGTCCCTTATTATTGAGGGAGGTGTTTGAAGCAGCGTCTATTTCCTCGGTTGGCAGTTTATATCAAATTATTGATGTGATGTCGTTGTCAAATATTCTTCACTGTCTTTCTGTCTTCCTCTTATCATACATTATGCTTTTCAAGTACGGGTTAGTTACACCCTTTAGAATAAATATTTTATTTACATAAGTATTCACACCACCGAGTCAATACTTTGTAGAAGCACCTTTGGTGCGATTATCAGCTTTGAGTCGTCTTGGGTATGTCTGTATCAGCTTTGAGTCGTCTTGGGTATGTCTGGATCAGCTTTGAGTCGTCTTGGGTATGTCTGTATCAGCTTTGAGTCGTCTTGGGTATGTCTGGATCAGCTTTGAGTCGTCTTGGGTATGTCTGTATCAGCTTTGAGTCGTCTTGGGTATGTCTGTATCAGCTTTGACTTGTCTTGGGTAGGTCTGGATCAGCTTTGAGTCGTCTTGGGTATGTCTGGATCAGCTTTGAGTCGTCTTGGGTAGGTCTGGATCAGCTTTGAGTCGTCTTGGGTAGGTCTGGATCAGCTTTGAGTCGTCTTGGGTATGTCTGGATCAGCTTTGAGTCGTCTTGGGTATGTCTGGATCAGCTTTGAGTCGTCTTGGGTATGTCTGGATCAGCTTTGAGTCGTTTTGGGTATGTCTGGATCAGCTTTGAGTCGTTTTGGGTATGTCTGGATCAGCTTTGAGTCGTCTTGGGTATGTCTGGATCAGCTTTGAGTCGTTTTGGGTATGTCTGTAACAGCTTTGAGTCGTCTTGGGTATGTCTGGATCAGCTTTGAGTCGTTTTGGGTATGTCTGTAACAGCTTTGAGTCGTCTTGGGTATGTCTGTAACAGCTTTGAGTCGTCTTGGGTATGTCTGTAACAGCTTTGCACATCTGGATTTGGGGATTTTCTCATGCTCTGTTAAGTTAGATGGGGGGAGGCGGTGAACAACAATCTTCAAGTCTTTCCACAGATTTTCAATGGGATTTAAGTCTGTGCTTTGGCTGGGCTCTCAAGGACTTCCACATTGTTGCTCTGAAGCCATTCCAACGTTGCTTTGGCTGCATGCATGGGGTCATTGTCAAATAGTATGTTGTGTAGATGGGTGAGAAAAAAATCTATTTCATCTATTTTTGAATTCAGGTTGTAACACAACAAAATGTATTTTCCTCTTCCGAGTCAGATGATGTTGAGCTTGTTCCAGGCTGAAAGCTTTCATCCAATGGGTCTACAGGCTCTGTACCACTGAAGCTGGTGTCACGGTCATCATTAGCAGGACTAGTCTGTAGGACACAGCATTCAGTGATAAGAAAACATTTTACCACTTTGTCCCCATCAATACACACTCAGACAACTTACTAAATCCACCCACCCCCTCGTGTCAATACATCATACATACTAACCTTCACACACAATACTCACCCCCAACAGACCCCCTTACTCTGCTTTTCTCCAATTTTGACTTCAAGCTTTGCATCAACAATCACTTAACTAAGCCTCCGTAATAAAAATAACTACAGTAGAAGTTGTAACTTATAAACCAACTAGACATGGACCATGTTTATGCCTACTTCCAATGGTGGTTGGTGCCATTTAAGATGAGGGAGGAGGATTATTTTCTGTTACAGCATATTGGTGGGCTGTCAGTCATATTTGACCGAGCGCTCGATTTGATCTTAAGTAGCAACATTTGAAATTGTGTTTTTTATATTTTTACATTGGATGAAAGTAGAGACTCAGAGCTACAAAATGGTATATTAATAATAATAATAATAAGAGATAATAATAATAATAATACACTGCTGTTGAGGAACAATGGGAAAGTAATTCTGCTTTGAAAGTTGATAAACTTATTTTGTTTAGACATGTTGCTAGCTAGCTAAAAAAATGAACCATAATCCCAACTCAAAACGTTACTACCCTGCAGGTAACTAACCAACCAAGTTCAATGTTAGCTAGCTAGCTAACAGTACACTTTAACTTGAAATTAAAAATGCTTTTTGACAAAATTAGAAATATGTAATATCTGAAAATGTAGCTAGCTAGACTCTCTTACCTGTATACATGGATGGGCGCTTCTCCCTCTCTATCACAGATGCCATGGTTGCCCTTAGTTTGAAGATGTAATCCGGAGACAGGTGTTTTATACAACAGCCTTCTGTGTGTGTTCTCCTTTCGACTCACTCTGCATATTTCCAATCGAACACCAGAATTTTCTCCATCTCCTTAGCTATAATACTCTAATAGCCCCGGGCATTCCACTGATTTCAAAACTCGGTCCTCCAGAAAGTGGAGAGCAGTTCTTCGTGATATCTTTAAAAATAATACTAACACGTTAGAAAGGATTATCAACACATACTGAGCAGCTCATGTTATGGACAGAAACGTGCTACATGGCAGACCAATCCAAACTCTCGGAATATCCAGCCCATCCATTATCTCAGCCAATCATGGCTAGCGGGAAGTTTCTGAAACGTGTCACATATTCCAGTCACCCAGTTAATTTTAACATACATAGGTTTAGGATACTGCATCATACTTCAATTTTTCCCTACACCCATCATGAGGTTGCTACAACCTTGGCTATGAATTAAAGTTTACAACGTAGGTGCGCACAGGTCGAGAGACATTTGAGTAATCGAGGTGACAGACATGGACACGTTCAATAACGCCTTGCACACTCTTAGTCCAACAGTTGCAAACAAGAGTTTCTATTGGACAAATCCAGATTTGTTCATGCCCGTTTTGCTCCGTTTGCTTCTGTTTAAGAATTGTTTTTCAACAGAATTGTCAGAATGAATACACACCTGATCACATGCAAACACAGTTCACTTTCATAGCAGCCACGCACAAACAGCATGATCCCTTTGATTTTGTATTCCTTCTAGCATCTTGTCCCATCTTTCCTTCGCTTGTGGATTTCAGTGCACAACACATCAGCTGTCTGTGACCAAAAACCTTTCCAATCCAAACCTTCATATCATAACTGCTAACTGCTACACACAGCCTACATCGTTGTCAACATAGCATCTAGAACTAACATGTTAGTTAGTTAGTAAGCCTGCTACAATCATGCAGTACAGTGTACAGTCAGCAAGGAGTTTTAACAGTTACACCAGTAGGCCACGTGGCAATAAATTAATCAAACCAAAACCTTAGCTTGACTTGGAAGAGTTCCAGTGTTGGATAGTCATAGCCAGCTAGCTAACATAGCATCCCTCTCTGTTGGATAGCCATAGCCAGCTAGCTAACATAGCATCCCTCTCTGTTGCTAGCTAACATAGCAGCCATAGCCATAGCCAGCTAGCTAACATAGCATCCTCTCTGTTGATAGCCATAGCCAGCTAGCTAACATAGCATCCCTCTGTTGGATAGCCATAGCCAGCTAGCTAGCTAACATAGCATCCCTCTCTGTTGGATAGCCATAGCCAGCTAGCTAACATAGCATCCCTCTCTGTTGGATAGCCATATAGCCAGCTGTTGGATAGCCATAGCTAACATAGCATCTGTTGGATAGCCATAGCCAGCCAGCTAACATAGCATCCCCTCTGTTGAGCCGCCAGCTAGCTAACATAGCATCCCTCTGTTTGAGCCGGGTAGGCTTCATTAGCTAGCTGCATTATTTTGCTCTCTCTCTCTGTCTCTGTCTCGCTTCTCCTTCATTTTTGAAGATATTCATTTGTTCAAAACTGTTCAACTATTGTCTTTCTCTCTCTTTGATTCAACTACTCACCACATTCGCTGTAGCTTGGTTTCAGTACTATTTTAATTCTATATTAATTCTCTGATCCTTTGATTGGGTGGACAACATGTCAGTTCATGCTGCAAGAGCTCTGATAGGTTGGAGGATGTCCTCCGGATGTTGTCATAATTACCGTGTCAGTCTATGGAAGGGGGTGAGAAATACAAGCCTCCTATGTTTTGTATTGAAGTCAATGTACCCAAAGGAGGATGGATACTAGCTGTCCTCCGGCTACACCATTGTGCTACCTTACAGAGTGCTGTTGAGGCTACTGTAGACTTTCATTGAACAATTCTATGTTTTAATCAATTATTTGGTGACGTGAAAATATTTAGTATAATTTTATCTACAAAGATAACATTTTTTTAATGTTTCACTATTTTTATGAAAATTCACTGAGGAGGATGGTCTTCCTCTTCCTCCTGCAAGGAGCCTCCACTGCTCATCATGGTGTCTTGGAAAAGGTGATTTCCACAAGGGGTTAAGCGCCCTGCCCAAGGGCACGGTGACAGACAAGTTCCCGACTGCCAGAGCCACCAAGTATCCAAAATCCCCCCCACAGTTTCTCGAGAGCTGCCCTCAACCATCCAAAAATTCCCCAAGCCACTGTCCCCTCCAACCCAACCAAAACAACAACTAACAAAATGAAAAAAATAAGCAAAGGAAAACAACAGAAAACAAAAACAACAGACATCAAGGACAACACAAATCTAAACAGGAAGTCCAACTGAATTTGTTGATTTACATGTGTGTGCGTTTGAATGCGAGTGTGTGTGTGTATGCATGTGTATGTGCATATAAGCACCTGAACGGCATCAGCCTCAGGCAAACAGGCATTGGATGTAACAGCCCTCAGTGTCAATTTGATGATGATGCCGCTGCTGATGTTAATGAGATCGGACTCTGTAAATAGAACATATATGCCTGTCACGTTAGCCTCAGTGGTCGTTAGCTAGCTCACGGTTAGATACGGTTCGGTAGGCTATAGATAACTTTAGCTACATTAGGTTAAGTTAACTTGCAAATCACATCACTAGCACATCACTTGCACATCCTGGTACATGAACACCGTGACTAAACTTTACAGTTGTTGTAGAAGTAAAAACAAATAGGTATTCGCAAGCTGGTGAACGAGTGGCTGGTGAACGAGTGGCTAGTGAACGAGTGGCTGGTGAACGAGTGGCTAGTGAACGAGTGGCTGGTGAACGAGTGGCTGGTGAACGAGTGGCTGGTGAACGAGTGGCTGGTGAACGAGTGGCTGGTGAACGAGTGGCTGGTGAACGAGTGGCTGGTGAACGAGTGGCTGGTGAACGAGTGGCTGGTGAACGAGTGGCTATGAACGAGTGGCTGGTGAACGAGTGGCTGGTGAACGAGTGGCTGGTGAACGAGTGGCTGGTGAACGAGTGGCTGGTGAACGAGTGGCTGGTGAACGAGTGGCTGGTGAACGAGTGGCTGGTGAACGAGTGGCTGGTGAACGAGTGGCTGGTGAACGAGTGGCTGGTGAACGAGTGGCTGGTGAACGAGTGTGGTGAACGAGTGGCTGGTGAACGAGTGGCTGGTGAACGAGTGGCTGGTGGCTGTGGTGAACGAGTGGCTGGTGAACGAGTGGCTGGTGAACGAGTGGCTGGTGAACGAGTGGCTGGTGAACGAGTGGCTGGTGAACGAGTGGCTGGTGAACGAGTGGCTGGTGAACGAGTGGCTGGTGAACGAGTGGCTGGTCCCGTTAGTAACATTAGCTACCTGTTGACACCCATTCTCAAACAAATCCTCCTCGACAGCGGTGGGTATAACGTCATGAAACCGCTATGATTTCTGGATATTGTGGTTTCCTTACAACCAGAAAAATGTGGGAAGGCCTGTTTCTACCCTTTGATAAATTAGAAACACACATATTTGCATGAAAGTGAGGACATTTTTCACGAGACATATTATGTGTTAAAGACATACTAATGGACTTATACAAAAAAAGAGAAAAAGACAGAAGAAAAGCAGCGTGGGGAAATGTCCCTTTAAATATAAAAAGAGCAGCGTGGGGAAATGTCCCTTTAAATATAAAAAGAGCAGCGTGGGGAAATGTCCTTTAAATATAAAAAGAGCAGTGGTGAAATGTCCCTTTAAATATAAAAAGAGCAGTGGTGAAATGTCCCTTTAAATATAAAAGAGCAAGAAATGTCCCTTAAAGATAAAAGAGCAGCGGTGAAATGTCCCTTTAAATATAAAAAGAGCAGTGGTGAAATGTCCCTTTAAAGATAAAAGAGCAGTGGTGAAATGTCCCTTTAAATATAAAAAGAGCAGTGGTGAAATGTCCCTTTAAATATAAAAAGAGCAGTGGTGAAATGTCCCTTTAAAGATAAAAGAGCAGCAGTGGTGAAATGTCCCTTTAAATATAAAAAGAGCAGTGGTGAAATGTCCCTTTAAATATAAAAAGAGCAGTGGTGAAATGTCCCTTTAAATATAAAAAGAGCAGCGGTGAAATGTCCCTTTAAATATAAAAAGAGCAGTGGTGAAATGTCCCTTTAAATATAAAAAGAGCAGTGGTGAAATGTCCCTTTAAATATAAAAAGAGCAGTGGTGAAATGTCCTTTAAATATAAAAAGAGCAGTGGTGAAATGTCCCTTTAAATATAAAAAGAGCAGTGGTGAAATGTCCTTTAAATATAAAAAGATTAGAAATGTCCCTTTAAATATAAAAAGAGCAGTGGTGAAATGTCCCTTTAAATATAAAAAGAGCAGTGGTGAAATGTCCCTTTAAATATAAAAAGAGCAGTGGTGAAATGTCCTTTAAATATAAAAAGAGCAGTGGTGAAATGTCCTTTAAATATAAAAAGAGCAGTGGTGAAATGTCCCTTTAAATATAATTACACGATTGTCATGGACTATAATACAACGTTGAAGAACTTCAATATGCATTTGGAATATGTTTGTACTGCCTACGATGGATTCATGTGTATATTAAGGTAATTATGTCAGGTATGTGCACGTCTGGCGACGTGTGGGGTGTGTGCTCGTTTTGGCATACGTGTGTGTGTGTGTGTGTGTGTGTGTGTGTGTGTGTGTGTGTACACACACAAATAGCTCACACACACCCAAACAAACACAAATAGCACACACACACACACACAAATCGCTCCTGAGGGCCCTAGCGATCACGAGCCACCAAAAGGGAAATGATTTCCAGAGAGGTTTCTTCTGGTTGTTTAAAGTGGGACTCTGTGACATGTTGGGCTCTCTTTATCCACTCACTGAATATGCCCTGTGATCTGAAGACTAGAACAGTGTCTCTGCCTCTCTCCCACCCACCCACCCTCTCTCTCTCTCTCTCTCGCTCCCCTTTCTCTCTTTTCTCTCATTCTCCCCCTACCTCTGTAACTCTCTTTTCTCATTCCCCCCACCTCTGTAACTCTCTTTCTCTCATCCCCCCTCCTTCCCTCTGTAACTCTCTTTCTTTCATCCCCCTACCTCTGTAACTCTCTTTTCTCATCCCCCCTACCTCTGTAATCTCTTTCTCTCACCCCCCACCTCTGTAACTCTCTTTCTCATTCTCCCCCTACCTCTGTAACTCCCTTCTTCCTCATTCTCCCTACCTCTGTAACTCCCTTTTCTCTCATCCCCCCCTACCTCTGTAACCCTTCTCACCCCTACCTCTGTAACTCTCTTTTCTCTCATTCTCCCTACCTCTGTAACTCTCTTTCTCTCATTCTCCCCCCTACCTCTGTAATCCTCTTTCTTCTCATTCTCCCCCTACCTCTGTAACTCTCTTCTCTCATTCTCCCCTCCTACCTCTGTAACTTCTTTCTCTCATTCTCCCCCCTCCTACCTCTGTAACTCTCTTTGTCTCATTCTCCCCTCCTTCCCTCTGTAACTCTCTTTTCTATTTTCGTCTCTTTCAACCCCTCCCCCTCCTCTCCTCCCTCTGGCTCTCTGAAGTGATTACCAACCTGTGATTCCATTGACACCCACACATCCCTCGAGACGCGCCATCTCTAGTTTGTTTAATCTCTCTCCCCGTACCGTTCTCATAGCGTACAGTAGGTAACACAGCCTCTGTAATTGAGGTTTGAGACAGGAAGCTGGTGGAACCAGATGAAACCTGATAGCTGGGCCTGTTTGTGTAAAGTCACCCTGAATAAGGATTTGCCAAATGGATTTTAAAACAATAGACATTTCAGAAAGTTTAGGAGTGGCCAACTTTTTTTGGGGGGGTTAGGAGAAAATTATTGAGCGGTCAAGCTATGGATCAGGGCTATTTAATCACTTCCTAAGGTTCCTCTAGTTGTGATACCTGGAACAGATGCAGCTTGTCCCCCATTTCTGTTTGATTCTTATGATGGAAACACAGGAAATGGAGCTGTGGAAATGAAAAGCTGTAGTGGTGTCTGATTCTAATATATCCCCCTGCTTCGCTGTATATATACACACACACACACACACACACACACGCACATACAGACACACACACACAGACACACAGACACACACACACACTCACTCACATATACACACACACACACACACACACACACATACAGACACACACACACACACACACACACACACACATACAGACACACATGCACACACACACACACAAACACACACACACACTCACATATACACACACACACACGCATACAGACACACACACACACACACACACATACACACACACACACACACACACACACATACAGACACATGCACACACACACATACACACACACACACACACACACACACACACACACACACACATACACACACACACAAACATACACACACATACACACACACACACACACACACACACATACATACAGACACACACACACACACACAGACACTCACACATGCGCACAGACACACTCTAACCATCTCCTGTCTCAGTGTCTGTAACACGAGTCCCGATCCACCGTTCAGACCGTCAACGGCAGATCAAGAAGATAGAAACTGAAATTAAAAAAATACTTTCTTTTTCTTCAGAGATTCTGTCTTTAGTGAAAAAACATTGTCAGATATATTTTCTAAAACTGCATTATTGTAAAATATAAATTTTGTTTTATCGCTAATTTATCTTGCTTGTGTCATTAATTGGGTCAAAGATAAACTTCATTGAGTTGGGGACATCTTAAACTCAATTAAAGATATCTTCGAGTCAATTAAAGATATCAAATTGCCGTTTTCCACAATGTGTAATCTGTCCCTTTGGCGCAATAATACCAGCTCAATATCAAAGACAAGACGGAGACAGAGCCTACAAACGTTTTAGTATCTTTGTCATGAAAACATCAACTGATTGTTTGCCTTTTCAATGTTGGCTGTGTCACTTGTCAGTTTCCACAATGTGATGCAGAGAGTTTGTTTTAAATAAAGTGTCCCCAGGGGGCAGGTAGCCTAGTGGTTAGAGGTAGAGGTGGCAGGTAGTCTAGTGGTTAGAGGTAGAGGTGGCAGGTAGCCTAGTGGTTAGAGGTAGAGGTGGCAGGTAGCCTAGTGGTTAGAGTGTAGAGGTGGCAGGTAGCCTAGTGGTTAGAGTGTAGAGGTGGCAGGTAGCCCAGTGGTTAGAGTGTAGAGGTGGCAGGTAGCCTAGTGGTTAGAGTGTAGAGGTGGCAGGTAGCCCAGTGGTTAGAGTGTAGAGGTGGCAGGTAGCCCAGTGGTTAGAGTGGAGGGGCGGCAGGGTAGCCTAGTGGTTAGAGTGGAGGGGTGGCAGGTAGTCTAGTGGTTAGAGTGTAGAGGTGGCAGGTAGCCCTAGTGGTTAGAGTGGAGGGGTGGCAGGTAGCCTAGTGGTTAGAGTGTAGAGGTGGCAGGTAGCCCTAGTGGTTAGAGTGTAGAGGTGGCAGGTAGCCCTAGTGGTTAGAGTGTAGAGGTGGCAGGTAGCCCTAGTGGTTAGAGTGTAGAGGTGGCAGGTAGCCTAGTGGTTAGAGTGGAGGGGTGGCAGGTAGCCTAGTGGTTAGAGTGTAGAGGTGGCAGGTAGCCTAGTGGTTAGAGTGGAGGGGTGGCAGGTAGCCCTAGTGGTTAGAGTGTAGAGGTGGCAGGGTAGCCTAGTGGTTAGAGTGGAGGGGCGGCAGGTAGCCTAGTGGTTAGAGTGTAGAGGAGGCAGGTAGCCCTAGTGGTTAGAGTGTAGAGGAGGCAGGTAGCCCTAGTGGTTAGAGTGTAGAGGAGGCAGGTAGCCTAGTGGTTAGAGTGTAGAGGAGGCAGGTAGCCCTAGTGGTTAGAGTGGAGGGGGCGGCAGGGTGGCCTAGTGGTTAGAGTGGAGGGGCGGCAGGTAGCCTAGTGGTTAGAGTGTA
>NC_056433.1:87637332-87652332 GCF_018296145.1 Oncorhynchus tshawytscha
GTGGTTAGAGTGTAGAGGTGGCAGGTAGCCTAGTGGTTAGAGTGTAGAGGTGGCAGGTAGCCCTAGTGGTTAGAGTGTAGAGGTGGCAGGGTAGCCCTAGTGGTTAGAGTGTAGAGGTGGCAGGTAGCCTAGTGGTTAGAGTGTAGAGGTGGCAGGGTAGCCCTAGTGGTTAGAGTGTAGAGGTGGCAGGTAGCCCTAGTGGTTAGAGTGTAGAGGTGGCAGGTAGCCCTAGTGGTTAGAGTGTAGAGGTGGCAGGGTAGCCTAGTGGTTAGAGTGTAGAGGTGGCAGGTAGCCTAGTGGTTAGAGTGTAGAGGCGGCAGGGTAGCCTAGTGGTTAGAGTGTAGAGGGTGGCAGGGTAGCCTAGTGGTTAGAGTGGAGAGGGCGGCAGGGTGGCCTAGTGGTTAGAGTGTAGAGGTGGCAGGGTAGCCTAGTGGTTAGAGTGTAGAGGTGGCAGGGTAGCCTAGTGGTTAGAGTGTAGAGGGCGGCAGGGTAGCCTAGTGGTTAGAGTGTAGAGGGCGGCAGGTAGCCTAGTGGTTAGAGTGTAGAGGTGGCAGGGTAGCCCTAGTGGTTAGAGTGTAGAGGCGGCAGGGTAGCCTAGTGGTTAGAGTGTAGAGGGTGGCAGGGTAGCCTAGTGGTTAGAGTGTAGAGGGCGGCAGGGTAGCCTAGTGGTTAGAGTGTAGAGGCGGCAGGTAGCCTAGTGGTTAGAGTGTAGAGGGCGGCAGGGTAGCCTAGTGGTTAGAGTGTAGAGGGTGGCAGGGTAGCCTAGTGGTTAGAGTGTAGAGGGTGGCAGGTAGCCTAGTGGTTAGAGTGTAGGGGGTGGCAGGGTAGCCTAGTGGTTAGAGTGTAGAGGGTGGCAGGGTAGCCTAGTGGTTAGAGTGTAGAGGGCGGCAGGGTAGCCTAGTGGTTAGAGTGTAGAGGCGGCAGGTAGCCTAGTGGTTAGAGTGTAGAGGCGGCAGCGTAGCCTAGTGGTTAGAGTGTAGAGGGCGGCAGGTAGCCTAGTGGTTAGAGTGTAGAGGCGGCAGGGTAGCCTAGTGGTTAGAGTGTAGAGGGCGGCAGGGTAGCCTAGTGGTTAGAGTGTAGAGGGCGGCAGGGTAGCCTAGTGGTTAGAGTGTAGAGGTGGCAGGTAGCCTAGTGGTTAGAGTGTAGAGGTGGCAGGGTAGCCTAGTGGTTAGAGTGTAGAGGGCGGCAGGTAGCCTAGTGGTTAGAGTGTAGAGGTGGCAGGGTAGCCTAGTGGTTAGAGTGTAGAGGTGGCAGGGTAGCCTAGTGGTTAGAGTGTAGAGGGCGGCAGGTAGCCTAGTGGTTAGAGTGTAGAGGGCGG
Organism: Oncorhynchus tshawytscha; assembly: GCF_018296145.1. NCBI lineage: Eukaryota > Metazoa > Chordata > Actinopteri > Salmoniformes > Salmonidae > Oncorhynchus > Oncorhynchus tshawytscha. Next base: position 87,638,651 of record NC_056433.1, read on the forward strand.
CAGGTAGCCTAGTGGTTAGAGTGTAGAGGTGGCAGGTAGCCCTAGTGGTTAGAGTGTAGAGGCGGCAGGGTAGCCTAGTGGTTAGAGTGTAGAGGGTGGCAGGTAGCCTAGTGGTTAGAGTGTAGAGGGCGGCAGGGTAGCCTAGTGGTTAGAGTGTAGAGGCGGCAGGTAGCCTAGTGGTTAGAGTGTAGAGGGCGGCAGGGTAGCCTAGTGGTTAGAGTGTAGAGGGTGGCAGGTAGCCTAGTGGTTAGAGTGTAGAGGGCGGCAGGGTAGCCTAGTGGTTAGAGTGTAGAGGTGGCAGGGTAGCCTAGTGGTTAGAGTGTAGAGGTGGCAGGGTAGCCTAGTGGTTAGAGTGTAGAGGGCGGCAGGTAGCCTAGTGGTTAGAGTGTAGAGGTGGCAGGGTAGCCTAGTGGTTAGAGTGTAGAGGGCGGCAGGGTAGCCTAGTGGTTAGAGTGTAGAGGCGGCAGGTAGCCTAGTGGTTAGAGTGTAGAGGGCGGCAGGGTAGCCTAGTGGTTAGAGTGTAGAGGCGGCAGGGTAGCCTAGTGGTTAGAGTGTAGAGGCGGCAGGTAGCCTAGTGGTTAGAGTGTAGAGGGCGGCAGGGTAGCCTAGTGGTTAGAGTGTAGAGGCGGCAGGGTAGCCTAGTGGTTAGAGTGTAGAGGCGGCAGGTAGCCTAGTGGTTAGAGTGTAGAGGGCGGCAGGTAGCCTAGTGGTTAGAGTGTAGAGGCGGCAGGGTAGCCTAGTGGTTAGAGTGTAGAGGGCGGCAGGGTAGCCTAGTGGTTAGAGTGTAGAGGCGGCAGGGTAGCCTAGTGGTTAGAGTGTAGAGGCGGCAGGTAGCCTAGTGGTTAGAGTGTAGAGGTGGCAGGGTAGCCTAGTGGTTAGAGTGTAGAGGCGGCAGGTAGCCTAGTGGTTAGAGTGTAGAGGCGGCAGGGTAGCCTAGTGGTTAGAGTGTAGAGGGCGGCAGGTAGCCTAGTGGTTAGAGTGTAGAGGGTGGCAGGGTAGCCTAGTGGTTAGAGTGTAGAGGCGGCAGGGTAGCCTAGTGGTTAGAGTGTAGAGGCGGCAGGTAGCCTAGTGGTTAGAGTGTAGAGGGCGGCAGGGTAGCCTAGTGGTTAGAGTGTAGAGGCGGCAGGGTAGCCTAGTGGTTAGAGTGTAGAGGGCGGCAGGGTAGCCTAGTGGTTAGAGTGTAGAGGGTGGCAGGTAGCCTAGTGGTTAGAGTGTAGAGGGCGGCAGGTAGCCTAGTGGTTAGAGTGTAGAGGCGGCAGGGTAGCCTAGTGGTTAGAGTGTAGAGGCGGCAGGGTAGCCTAGTGGTTAGAGTGTAGAGGCGGCAGGTAGCCTAGTGGTTAGAGTGTAGAGGTGGCAGGGTAGCCTAGTGGTTAGAGTGTAGAGGCGGCAGGGTAGCCTAGTGGTTAGAGTGTAGAGGTGGCAGGGTAGCCTAGTGGTTAGAGTGTAGAGGGCGGCAGGTAGCCTAGTGGTTAGAGTGTAGAGGTGGCAGGGTAGCCTAGTGGTTAGAGTGTAGAGGCGGCAGGTAGCCTAGTGGTTAGAGTGTAGAGGCGGCAGGGTAGCCTAGTGGTTAGAGTGTAGAGGCGGCAGGGTAGCCTAGTGGTTAGAGTGTAGAGGCGGCAGGGTAGCCTAGTGGTTAGAGTGTAGAGGGCGGCAGGGTAGCCTAGTGGTTAGAGTGTAGAGGGCGGCAGGTAGCCTAGTGGTTAGAGTGTAGAGGCGGCAGGGTAGCCTAGTGGTTAGAGTGTAGAGGCGGCAGGGTAGCCTAGTGGTTAGAGTGTAGAGGGCGGCAGGTAGCCTAGTGGTTAGAGTGTAGAGGCGGCAGGGTAGCCTAGTGGTTAGAGTGTAGAGGCGGCAGGTAGCCTAGTGGTTAGAGTGTAGAGGGTGGCAGGTAGCCTAGTGGTTAGAGTGTAGAGGGTGGCAGGGTAGCCTAGTGGTTAGAGTGTAGAGGGTGGCAGGGTAGCCTAGTGGTTAGAGTGTAGAGGGCGGCAGGGTAGCCTAGTGGTTAGAGTGTAGAGGCGGCAGGGTAGCCTAGTGGTTAGAGTGTAGAGGCGGCAGGGTAGCCTAGTGGTTAGAGTGTAGAGGCGGCAGGTAGCCTAGTGGTTAGAGTGTAGAGGCGGCAGGTAGCCTAGTGGTTAGAGTGTAGAGGCGGCAGGGTAGCCTAGTGGTTAGAGTGTAGAGGGCGGCAGGTAGCCTAGTGGTTAGAGTGTAGAGGCGGCAGGGTAGCCTAGTGGTTAGAGTGTAGAGGCGGCAGGTAGCCTAGTGGTTAGAGTGTAGAGGCGGCAGGGTAGCCTAGTGGTTAGAGTGTAGAGGCGGCAGGGTAGCCTAGTGGTTAGAGTGTAGAGGCGGCAGGGTAGCCTAGTGGTTAGAGTGTAGAGGCGGCAGGGTAGCCTAGTGGTTAGAGTGTAGAGGCGGCAGGTAGCCTAGTGGTTAGAGTGTAGAGGTGGCAGGGTAGCCTAGTGGTTAGAGTGTAGAGGCGGCAGGGTAGCCTAGTGGTTAGAGTGTAGGGGCGGCAGGTAGCCTAGTGGTTAGAGTGTAGAGGTGGCAGGGTAGCCTAGTGGTTAGAGTGTAGAGGCGGCAGGGTAGCCTAGTGGTTAGAGTGTAGAGGCGGCAGGTAGGCTAGTGGTTAGAGTGTAGAGGCGGCAGGGTAGCCTAGTGGTTAGAGTGTAGAGGCGGCAGGGTAGCCTAGTGGTTAGAGTGTAGAGGCGGCAGGGTAGCCTAGTGGTTAGAGTGTAGAGGGCGGCAGGGTAGCCTAGTGGTTAGAGTGTAGAGGGCGGCAGGGTAGCCTAGTGGTTAGAGTGTAGAGGTGGCAGGGTAGCCTAGTGGTTAGAGTGTAGAGGCGGCAGGTAGCCTAGTGGTTAGAGTGTAGAGGCGGCAGGGTAGCCTAGTGGTTAGAGTGTAGAGGTGGCAGGTAGCCTAGTGGTTAGAGTGTAGAGGTGGCAGGGTAGCCTAGTGGTTAGAGTGTAGAGGGCGGCAGGTAGCCTAGTGGTTAGAGTGTAGAGGGCGGCAGGGTAGCCTAGTGGTTAGAGTGTAGAGGCGGCAGGTAGCCTAGTGGTTAGAGTGTAGAGGCGGCAGGGTAGCCTAGTGGTTAGAGTGTAGAGGTGGCAGGGTAGCCTAGTGGTTAGAGTGTAGAGGGCGGCAGGGTAGCCTAGTGGTTAGAGTGTAGAGGCGGCAGGGTAGCCTAGTGGTTAGAGTGTAGAGGCGGCAGGGTAGCCTAGTGGTTAGAGTGTAGAGGGTGGCAGGGTAGCCTAGTGGTTAGAGTGTAGAGGCGGCAGGGTAGCCTAGTGGTTAGAGTGTAGAGGCGGCAGGGTAGCCTAGTGGTTAGAGTGTAGAGGCGGCAGGTAGCCTAGTGGTTAGAGTGTAGAGGCGGCAGGTAGCCTAGTGGTTAGAGTGTAGAGGCGGCAGGGTAGCCTAGTGGTTAGAGTGTAGAGGCGGCAGGTAGCCTAGTGGTTAGAGTGTAGAGGCGGCAGGGTAGCCTAGTGGTTAGAGTGTAGAGGCGGCAGGGTAGCCTAGTGGTTAGAGTGTAGAGGCGGCAGGTAGCCTAGTGGTTAGAGTGTAGAGGCGGCAGGGTAGCCTAGTGGTTAGAGTGTAGAGGCGGCAGGTAGCCTAGTGGTTAGAGTGTAGAGGCGGCAGGGTAGCCTAGTGGTTAGAGTGTAGAGGGCGGCAGGGTAGCCTAGTGGTTAGAGTGTAGAGGGCGGCAGGGTAGCCTAGTGGTTAGAGTGTAGAGGCGGCAGGGTAGCCTAGTGGTTAGAGTGTAGAGGCGGCAGGGTAGCCTAGTGGTTAGAGTGTAGAGGTGGCAGGGTAGCCTAGTGGTTAGAGTGTAGAGGGTGGCAGGGTAGCCTAGTGGTTAGAGTGTAGAGGTGGCAGGTAGCCTAGTGGTTAGAGTGTAGAGGCGGCAGGGTAGCCTAGTGGTTAGAGTGTAGAGGCGGCAGGTAGCCTAGTGGTTAGAGTGTAGAGGCGGCAGGGTAGCCTAGTGGTTAGAGTGTAGAGGCGGCAGGGTAGCCTAGTGGTTAGAGTGTAGAGGGCGGCAGGTAGCCTAGTGGTTAGAGTGTAGAGGCGGCAGGTAGCCTAGTGGTTAGAGTGTAGAGGCGGCAGGGTAGCCTAGTGGTTAGAGTGTAGAGGGTGGCAGGGTAGCCTAGTGGTTAGAGTGTAGAGGCGGCAGGGTAGCCTAGTGGTTAGAGTGTAGAGGGCGGCAGGTAGCCTAGTGGTTAGAGTGTAGAGGCGGCAGGTAGCCTAGTGGTTAGAGTGTAGAGGTGGCAGGGTAGCCTAGTGGTTAGAGTGTAGAGGGCGGCAGGGTAGCCTAGTGGTTAGAGTGTAGAGGCGGCAGGGTAGCCTAGTGGTTAGAGTGTAGAGGGCGGCAGGGTAGCCTAGTGGTTAGAGTGTAGAGGCGGCAGGTAGCCTAGTGGTTAGAGTGTAGAGGCGGCAGGGTAGCCTAGTGGTTAGAGTGTAGAGGCGGCAGGGTAGCCTAGTGGTTAGAGTGTAGAGGCGGCAGGTAGCCTAGTGGTTAGAGTGTAGAGGCGGCAGGGTAGCCTAGTGGTTAGAGTGTAGAGGCGGCAGGGTAGCCTAGTGGTTAGAGTGTAGAGGCGGCAGGTAGCCTAGTGGTTAGAGTGTAGAGGCGGCAGGGTAGCCTAGTGGTTAGAGTGTAGAGGCGGCAGGGTAGCCTAGTGGTTAGAGTGTAGAGGCGGCAGGGTAGCCTAGTGGTTAGAGTGTAGAGGCGGCAGGTAGCCTAGTGGTTAGAGTGTAGAGGCGGCAGGTAGCCTAGTGGTTAGAGTGTAGAGGCGGCAGGTAGCCTAGTGGTTAGAGTGTAGAGGTGGCAGGGTAGCCTAGTGGTTAGAGTGTAGAGGCGGCAGGGTAGCCTAGTGGTTAGAGTGTAGAGGCGGCAGGGTAGCCTAGTGGTTAGAGTGTAGAGGGCGGCAAGGGTAGCCTAGTGGTTAGAGTGTAGAGGGCGGCAGGGTAGCCTAGTGGTTAGAGTGTAGAGGGCGGCAGGTAGCCTAGTGGTTAGAGTGTAGAGGGTGGCAGGGTAGCCTAGTGGTTAGAGTGTAGAGGCGGCAGGTAGCCTAGTGGTTAGAGTGTAGAGGCGGCAGGGTAGCCTAGTGGTTAGAGTGTAGAGGCGGCAGGGTAGCCTAGTGGTTAGAGTGTAGAGGGCGGCAGGTAGCCTAGTGGTTAGAGTGGAGGGACCAGGTAGCCTAGTGGTTAGAGTGGAGGGGTGGCAGGTAGCCTAGTGGTTAGAGTGTAATGGCGGCAGGTAGCCTGGTGGTTGGAGTGTAGGCGGCAAGGTAGCCTGGTGGTTAGAGTGGAGGGCAGCAGGGTAGCCTAGTGGTTAGAGTGTAGAGGCGGCAGGTAGCCTAGTGGTTAGAGTGTGAAGAGGAGGCAGGTAGCCTAGTGGTTAGAGTGTAGGCGGCAGGTAGCCTAGTGGTTAGAGTGTAGAGGTGGCAGGTAGCTAGTGGTTAGAGTGGAGGCGGCAGGTTAGCCTAGTGGTTAGAGTGTAGAGGTGGCAGGTGGCCAAGTGGTTAGAGTGGAGGGAGGCAGGTAGCCCAGTGGTTAGAGTGGAGGGGACGCAGGGTAGCCTAGTGGTTAGAGTGGGGGCGGCAGGGTAGCCTAGTGGTTAGAGTGGAGGGCGGCAGGGTGGCCTAGTGGTTAGAGTGGAGGGGCGGCAGGGTAGCCTAGTGGTTAGAGTGTAATGGGTGGCAGGTAGCCTAGTGGTTAGAGTGGAGAGCGGCAGGTAGCCTGAAAAAATGGTTAGAGTGGAGCGGCAGGTAGCCTAGTGGTTAGAGTGTAATGGCGGCAGGTAGCCTAGTGGTTAGAGTGTAATGGCGGCAGGGTGGCCCAGTGGTTAGAGTGTAGAGGCGGCAGGTAGCCTAGTGGTTAGGTGTAGGCGGCAGGTAGCCTGAGTGGTTTAGAGTGGAGGGGTGGCAGGGTAACCTAGTGGTTAGAGTGTAATGGCGGCAGGTAGCCTAGTGGTTAGAGTGTAGAGGCGGCAGGGTGGCCTAGTGGTTAGAGTGGAGGGGCGGCAGGTAGCCTAGTGGTTAGAGTGGAGGGGTGGCAGGGGTAGCCTAGTGGTTAGAGTGGAGGTGGCAGGTAGCCTAGTGGTTAGAGTGGAGGGGTGGCAGGTAGCCTAGTGGTTTGAGTGTAGATGACGGCAGGTAGCCTAGTGGTTAGAGTGTAGAAATTGCAGGTAGCCTGAGTGGTTAGAGTGTGGGCGGCAGGGTAGCCTGGTGGTTAGAGTGTAGAGGCGGCAGGTAGCCTAGTGGTTAGAGTGTAGAGGAGGCAGGTAGCCTAGTGGTTAGAGTGTAGAGCGGCAGGTAGCCTAGTGGTTAGAGTGTAGAGGTGGCAGGTAGCCTAGTGGTTAGAGTGGAGGGGACGGCAGGTTGCCTAGTGGTTAGAGTGTAGAGGTGGCAGGTAGCCTAGTGGTTAGAGTGTAGAGGCGGCAGGTAGCCCAGTGGTTAGAGTGGAGCGGCAGGGTAGCCTATTGGTTAGAGTGGGGGCGGCAGGGTAGCCTAGTGGTTAGAGTGGAGGGGCGGGCAGGGTAGCCTGGTGGTTAGAGTGGAGGGCGGCAGGAGTAGCCTAGTGGTTAGAGTGTAATGGCGGCGGGTAGCCTGAGTGGTTGGAGTGTGGGCGGCAGGTAGCCTAGTGGTTGGAGTGTAGGCGGCAGAGGTAGCCTAGTGGTTAGAGTGTAATGGCGGCAGGTAGCCTAGTGGTTAGAGTGGAGGGCGGCAGGTAGCCTAGTGGTTAGAGTGTAGCGGCAGGTAGCCTAGTGGTTAGAGTGGAGGGCGGCAGGTAGCCTGGTGGTTAGAGTGTAATGGCGGCAGGTAGCCTAGTGGTTTAGAGTGTAGAGGCGGCAGGTAGCCTAGTGGTTAGAGTGTAGAGGCGGCAGGTAGCCTAGTGGTTAGAGTGTAGGCGGCAGGTAGCCTAGTGGTTAGAGTGGAGGGCGGCAGGTAGCCTAGTGGTTAGAGTGGAGGGGCGGCAGGTAGCCTAGTGGTTGGAGTGTAGAGGTGGCAGGTAGCCTAGTGGTTAGAGTGGAGGGGCGGCAGGTAGCCTAGTGGTTAGAGTGTAGAGGTGGCAGGTAGCCTGGTGGTTAGAGTGTAGAGGCGGCAGGTAGCCCTAGTGGTTAGAGTGGAGGGGCAGGGTAGCCTAGTGGTTAGAGTGGAGGGAGGCAGGGTAGCCTAGTGGTTAGAGTGGGAGGGCGGCAGGGTAGCCTAGTGGTTAGAGTGGAGGGGCGGCAGGGTAGCCTAGTGGTTAGAGTGGAGGGCGGCAGGGTAGCCTAGTGGTTAGAGTGGAGGCGGCAGGTAGCCTGGTGGTTAGAGTGGAGGGCGGCAGGTAGCCCAGTGGTTAGAGTGGAGGGGGCAGGTAGCCTAGTGGTTAGAGTGGAGGGCGGCAGGTAGCCTAGTGGTTAGAGTGGAGAGGGTGGCAGGGTAGCCTAGTGGTTAGAGTGGAGGTGGCAGGTAGCCTAGTGGTTAGAGTGGAGGGTGGCAGGGTAGCCTAGTGGTTAGAGTGTAGAGGGCAGGTAGCCTAGTGGTTAGAGTGGAGGCGGCAGGTAGCCTAGTGGTTAGGCGGCAGGGTAGCCTAGTGGTTAGAGTGTAGAGGTGGCAGGTAGCCTAGTGGTTAGAGTGTAGAGGGCGGCAGGTAGCCTAGTGGTTAGAGTGTAGAGGCGGCAGGTAGCCTAGTGGTTAGAGTGTAGAGGCGGCAGGTAGCCTAGTGGTTAGAGTGTAGAGGTGGCAGGGTGGCCTTGTGGTTAGAGTGGAGGGGCGGCAGGGTAACCTGGTGGTTAGAGTGTAGAGGGTGGCAGGTAGCCTAGTGGTTAGAGTGGAGGGGCGGCAAGGTGGCCTAGTGGTTAGAGTGTAGAGGGCGGCAGGTAGCCTAGTGGTTAGAGTGTAGGGAGGCAGGTAGCCTAGTGGTTAGAGTGTAGAGGAGGCAGGTAGCCTAGTGGTTAGAGTGTAGGCGGCAGGTAGCCTAGTGGTTAGAGTGTAGAGGAGGCAGGTAGCCTAGTGGTTAGATTGTAGAGGCGGCAGGGTAGCCTAGTGGTTAGAGTGTAGAGGCGGCAGCGTAGCCTAGTGGTTAGAGAGTTGGACTAGTAAACGAAAGGTTGGAAGTTCAAATCCCAGAGCTGACAAGGTACAAATCTGTCGTTCTGCCCCCTGAACAGGCAGTTAAACCCACTGTTCCTAGGCCGTCATTGAAAATAAGAATTTGTTCTTAGTTAAATAAAGGTAAAATAAAAATAATAAATAAAAATTCCATCCTCGTCCGTATCCATGAACATTAGGATTTAGCTAAGATATAACGGGAGTGTTACATTTGATTTGACTCTATTGTATAGTTTGTAAATCATTTATTTGTATTAAAATCTGTTTATTAATGTAGGTATAAATACGTATCCACAGGGAGGGTGTATAAAAGTAGTGATAGCGGTACCTAACGATACCATCTTAATTAGCCAGAAAATGATGCCCCCCCAGCATCAACGGCCTCAGATGTGTTGCCCCCCTCAGCATCAACGGCCTCAGATGTGTTCAGTTCTTGGTCCTTTCCGATATAAAGAATAATCTCAGACATTCCCTTGTGATGCTATCGGTCCTTGAATATGAAGTATTCTTCATGTCCAATTCCCTTTGGCTTTGGTAGAAATCTTTACTTCACCAGACACTTGATTACAGATCAATAGTCCTCAATGATCTGTAAGATCTATATCTGGGGAGATCTGATCACGTGGTGATTTTATTACGATCACGGCCAGTTCAAGGAAACAGTGGTGTTGAATATATCATTCTGCTTCCTTCAGATTAGTAGCTTATGTTTGATACATACTCATCTCATATGTATATACTGCACTCAGGACCTCTCTGATAAGATTAGTAGCTGGTTAGGGTTAAACTAGTAGTATCAGTTGGTTAAACTAGGACCTCTCTGATAAGATTAGTAGCTGGTTAGGGTTAAACTAGTAGTATCAGTTGGTTAAACTAGGACCTCTCTGATAAGATTAGTAGCTGGTTAGGGTTAAACTAGTAGTATCAGTTGGTTAAACTAGGACCTCTCTGATAAGATTAGTAGCTGGTTAGGGTTAAACTAGTAGTATCAGTTGGTTAAACTAGGACCTCTCTGATAAGATTAGTAGCTGGTTAGGGTTAAACTAGTAGTATCAGTTGGTTAAACTAGGACCTCTCTGATAAGATTAGTAGCTGGTTAGGGTTAAACTAGTAGTATCAGTTGGTTAAACTAGGACCTCTCTGATAAGATTAGTAGCTGGTTAGGGTTAAACTAGTAGTATCAGTTGGTTAAACTAGGACCTCTCTGATAAGATTAGTAGCTGGTTAGGGTTAAACTAGTAGTATCAGTTGGTTAAACTAGGACCTCTCTGATAAGATTAGTAGCTGGTTAGGGTTAAACTAGTAGTATCAGTTGGTTAAACTAGGACCTCTCTGATAAGATTAGTAGCTGGTTAGGGTTAAACTAGTAGTAGCAGTTGGTTAAACTAGGACCTCTCTGATAAGATTAGTAGCTGGTTAGGGTTAAACTAGTAGTATCAGTTGGTTAAACTAGGTACCTCAGATAAGATTAGTAGCTGGTTAGGGTTAAACTAGTAGTATCAGTTGGTTAAACTAGGACTAGATAAAATTAGTAGCTGGTTAGGGTTAAACTAGTAGTATCAGTTGGTTAAACTAGGACCTAGATAAGATTAGTAGCTGGTTAGGGTTAAACTAGTAGTATCAGTTGGTTAAACTAGGACCTTCTGATAAGATTAGTAGCTGGTTAGGGTTAAACTAGTAGTATCAGTTGGTTAAACTAGGACCTACTGATAAGATTAGTAGCTGGTTAGGGTTAAACTAGTAGTATCAGTTGGTTAAACTAGGACCTAGTGATAAGATTAGTAGCTGGTTAGGGTTAAACTAGTAGTATCAGTTGGTTAAACTAGGACTAGATAAGATTAGTAGCTGGTTAGGAAACTAGTAGTATCAGTTGGTTAAACTAGGACCTCTCTGATAAGATTAGTAGCTGGTTAGGGTTAAACTAGTAGTATCAGTTGGTTAAACTAGGACTCTCTGATAAGATTAGTAGCTGGTTAGGGTTAAACTAGTAGTATCAGTTGGTTAAACTAGTCTGATAAGATTAGTAGCTGGTTAGGGTTAAACTAGTAGTATCAGTTGGTTAAACTAGGACCTCTTGATAAGATTAGTTGGTTAGGGTTAAACTAGTAGTATCAGTTGGTTAAACTAGGACCTCTCTGATAAGATTAGTAGCTGGTTAGGGTTAAACTAGTAGTATCAGTTGGTTAAACTAGGACCTCTCTGATAAGATTAGTAGCTGGTTAGGGTTAAACTAGTAGTATCAGTTGGTTAGGGTTAAACTAGTTGTATCAGTTGGTTAGGGTTAAACTAGTAGTATCAGTTGGTTAGGGTTAAACTAGTTGTATCAGTTGGTTAGGGTTAAACTAGTAGTATCAGTTGGTTAGGGTTAAACTAGTAGTATCAGTTGGTTAGTGTTAGAACTAGTAGTATCAGTTGGTTAAACTAGGACTAGTAGTATCAGTTGGTTAAACTAGGACTAGTAGTATCAGTTGGTTAGAGTTAAACTAGTAGTATCAGTTGGTTAGTGTTAGAACTAGTAGTATCAGTTGGTTAAACTAGGACTAGTATTATCAGTTGGTTAGGGTTAAACTAGTAGTATCAGTTGGTTAGGGTTAAACTAGTAGTATCAGTTGGTTAGGGTTAAACTAGGAGTATCAGTTGGTTAGGGTTAAACTAGTAGTATCAGTTGGTTAGGGTTAAACTAGGACTAGTAGTATCAGTTGGTTAGGGTTAAACTAGTAGTATCAGTTGGTTAGGGTTAAACTAGTAGTATCAGTTGGTTAGGGTTAAACTAGTAGTATCAGTTGGTTAGGGTTAAACTAGGAGTATCAGTTGGTTAGGGTTAAACTAGGACTAGTAGTATCAGTTGGTTAGGGTTAAACTAGTAGTATCAGTTGGTTAGGGTTAAACTAGTAGTATCAGTTGGTTAGGGTTAAACTAGTAGTATCAGTTGGTTAGGGTTAAACTAGGAGTATCAGTTGGTTAGGGTTAAACTAGTAGTATCAGTTGGTTAGGGTTAAACTAGGACTAGTAGTATCAGTTGGTTAGGGTTAAACTAGTAGTATCAGTTGGTTAGGGTTAAACTAGTAGTTTTAGTTGGTTTGTGTTTCAACACAGTAACAGTTAGTTGTATGACCATCCATGTAGAAACACGTGTTTTTAGAACTACATGACAATTTACGAGATGTTTATTGTACATAGTTGTACCATGTTTTGTTGATGGTCGCAAGCGGTGGAGCTTTGCATTGTTATCCCTGGATTTAATCCTCTTTACGACTGGGGGGGACTAACACAAATATAAAGCTACTTACACCTTTGCTCTGACTTCCAGGTTATGGTCTTTGTTTCTGGAAAAAAAAAAGAGGATAACTAAATCTAGAAAAAGGATGGCACACATATTGGGGCGGCAGCGTAGTCTAGTGGTTAGAGCAGGTAGTCTAGTGGTTAGAGCAGGTAGTCTAGTGGTTAGAGCAGGTAGCCTAGTGGTTAGAGCAGGTAGTCTAGTGGTTAGAGGCAGGTAGTCTAGTGGTTAGAGCAGGTAGCCTAGTGGTTAGAGCAGGTAGTCTAGGGGTTAGAGGCAGGTAGTCTAGGGGTTAGAGGCAGGTAGCCTAGTAGTTAGAGCAGGTAGTCTAGGGGTTAGAACAGGTAGCCTAGTGGTTAGAGCAGGTAGTCTAGTGGTTAGAGCAGGTAGTCTAGTGGTTAGAGCAGGTAGTCTAGTGGTTAGATAGAGCAGGTAGTCTAGTGGTTAGAGCAGGTAGTCTAGTGGTTAGAGCAGGTAGTCTAGTGGTTAGAGCAGGTAGTCTAGTGGTTAGAGGCAGGTAGTCTAGTGGTTAGAGCAGGTAGTCTAGTGGTTAGAGCAGGTAGTCTAGTGGTTAGAGCAGGTAGTCTAGTGGTTAGAGCAGGTAGAGGTTAGGTAGTCTAGTGGTTAGAGCAGGTAGTCTAGTGGTTAGAGCAGGTAGCCTAGTGGTTAGAGCAGGTAGTCTACTGGTTAGAGCAGGTAGTCTAGTGGTTAGAGCAGGTAGTCTAGTGGTTAGAGCAGGTAGTCTACTGGTTAGAGCAGGTAGTCTAGTGGTTAGAGCAGGTAGTCTAGTGGTTAGAGGCAGGTAGTCTAGTGGTTAGAGGCAGGTAGTCTAGTGGTTAGAGGCAGGTAGTCTAGTGGTTAGAGGCAGGTAGTCTAGTGGTTAAAGCAGGTAGTCTACTGGTTAGAGCAGGTAGTCTAGTGGTTAGAGCAGGTAGTCTACTGGTTAGAGCAGGTAGTCTAGTGGTTAGAGGCAGGTAGTCTAGTGGTTAGAGCAGGTAGTCTAGTGGTTAGAGAGGGTAGTCTAGTGGTCAGAGCGGGTAGTCTAGTGGTTAGAGCAGGTAGCCTAGTGGTTAGAGCAGGTAGTCTAGTGGTTAGAGCAGGTAGCCTAGTGGTTAGAGGCAGGTAGCCTAGTGGTTAGAGCAGGTAGTCTAGTGGTTAGAGGCAGGTAGCCTAGTGGTTAGAACAGGTAGTCTAGTGGTTAGAACAGGTAGTCTAGTGGTTAGAGGCAGGTAGCCTAGTGGTTAGAGCAGGTAGTCTAGTGGTTAGAGCAGGTAGCCTAGTGGTTAGAGGCAGGTAGCCTAGTGGTTAGAACAGGTAGTCTAGTGGTTAGAGCGGGTAGTCTAGTGGTTAGAGCGGGTAGTCTAGTGGTTAGAGCGGGTAGTCTAGTGGTTAGAACAGGTAGTCTAGTGGTTAGAGGCAGGTAGTCTAGTGGTTAGAGCAGGTAGCCTAGTGGTTAGAGCGTTGGACTAGTAACCGGAAGGTTGCAAACTCAAATCCCAGAGCTGACAAGGTACAAATCTGTCATTCTGCCCCTGAACAGGCAGTTAACCCACTGTTCCTAGGCTGTCATTGAAAATAAGAATTTGTTCTTTAACTGACTTGCCCGGTTAAATAAAGGTAAAATAAAATAATATGCAATCCATGTCTCAATTGTCTCCAGGCTTAGAAATCCTTATTTAACCTGCTAGCAGAACGTCCCTGTAATGTTTCCTCAGAACCACATTTTGTTTCGGCAGTCCTGAGAACATTGTGTTATTACCCTGGCAACCTAATGAGAGCCTTATAGGTGTGTTCTGTGCTAGTTTTTACAGATGTTATGGACAACGTTATGTGAATGTTACGAGAACATTCCAAAAAATAATTTCATACATTTTTTTTTCTCTGAAGTAGAAGATTTTTTTTTTTAGTTTTTGGAATGTTATATTGCTAATGTTACATTAAACCCTAACTACAACTTAATGTGACCTTTAGCTAATGTTTTGGGGAATGTCCCCAGTTTGCCTCTGAAGGCCCTTTGATTTGGGATGTTTTCTTGTGATCAGAAGGAAGCTGGTTCTTAGGAAAATGCTATTATAAACAGTACGATTGCCTCTCAAGTTATTACAGAGAGCGTGTGTTAACGTGTTCAGAGAGTGTGTTGTCATGGTAATGTGTTCAGAGAGTGTGTTGTCATGGTAACATGTGTGCAGGGAACGTGTTGTCATGTTAACGTGTTCAGAGAGAGTGTTGTCATGTTAACTTGTGTTCAGAGAGAGTGTTGTCATGTTAACTTGTGTTCAGAGAGAGTGTTGTCATGGTGACATGTGTGCAGAGAGCGTGTTGTC